>NW_014333316.1:448781-450801 GCF_000341935.2 Cephus cinctus
ATATATATATATATATATATAAAAGGACCAATGGTAAAGGAACGTTAACGAGATTTGACCAAAGTGGAATTCAACGTGCCGTCGACAGATGAGTGGCCTCGCTACATGCGTGTATATTCTAACGATAGAGAAGGAGAGAGATAGATTTAAAAAATGGCCGATTTCTGGTTCCCGGCTTAATTGGAAAACGGGCGGAAATCGCCTTATATCAACAGCCGGGAAAACCTCGCGTTCTTCTGCTTATCGGATAATTACGGGGATGGGTTTTTGCACGAGGAGAGCTCGGAGGCTGGCCGACTGTACCAGAACCACTAGGGGGTTGGTTGGCTGGTTGCCGGTATAACATGGGAAAGAAGTCGTTACAAAAAGTCAAGTCGGATCAAGAAGGGTGCTGCAGTGTAGGAGAAGGAGGGAGGAGGCACGGTGGTAGTCGAGGATGCAGAGGTAGAAGCCAGTGGGGAATAAGGGAAGGTTAGGAACTAGGCGAATAGAGGGATGAAGGCGTTAGATTAGCGTGATCTCCAGTGATAACGTTTCTCCCCTCCGTTTTCTTTCTCGGGAAAGTTCCACCCTCTGACCACCCTTAGCTAGGAACGTATCTTAGCACGTTGCCGCTCGCTGCTGCAATTACTGACCCACACCCATCTACGTAACGAGGGGGATGGGCTTGCGGATGCAACTTTTGAAAATCTCCTATTAGAACTAACGGACTTCGCCCTCTACGTGTCACGAGTACCTCGTCGACTTCCTGTCTCGCACTCTTTTTAGATTGGAAAGAGAAAATGGGAAAAAGATAGGAAAGAATGACCTCTTCTAATTTTCCTTTACTTCCAACTCCCAGCCAGTGCCTGTAGATCTGAGATTCTCATGGAAAAATCCTTCCGACCCTTGTTCGTTCGACTGTACAATAGCTACAAAGAAGTACCAGCCCTTTCTCCGGTACAAGAGATCAATCAATTACACGTAGAATTATACCAATTCCTATTTCCTTACAGTTTCTCTTGAATCCGTTTTATTTAATACTTGTTGTCTTTCGTGCTCTCTTTCCTATAGATGGTGTATCCACCCTGGTGACCGCTGTAACGTAGAGCTTCGGGAGATCTCAGGGAGATAGTTGCCACCCTCTGAGGGTCTCGACTTGCCGGGGCAAACTCATTTACCTCCTCGTGCGCCGCGACAATGCCCATACCCTGAGCAAAACATTGTCTGTGAGATCGTTAAATGCTCCCTTACACCAGGGCCGATGGCTGTTCTCTACGTACAGAGCCCACCCCTGTAGCAACAAAGAGCACAGGGAGGCGACCATGCGACTTCTTGAAGAACGAGAGAAGGCGAGCGACAGAGGACTCTTGTACGTGGACTATAAACGCGCTCGGCTTTCCTGGGAATTCGTTCCTCGGCAGGTTGGCCAAGTATTTAGTCGAGCTGGAGACTCCTAGGTCTAAGGGGTTTCTCTGGGCACGGCAGACCACTTACTGAACGCTGTGAGTCTACGAGAGGCTTTTGGGAAAGCGGCGAGATGCGAGACCGGAAGGAGACCGAGCGGAAAATATTGCGAACCGTCGCCTCGGTTTCAGGACGGTGTTGCCGCGCTCTGAAGTAATGGCTGTGAAATTCATCCCCGGAATAGAGAGAGAGAGAGAGAGAGAGAGAGCAAGCGAGCGAGAGACAAAAGAGGAGAATGGATAGAAGGAGAGACAGTGAGAAAGACGCGAAAGAAGTAATTGACGGACGGACGGGGCGCACAAACGTAAACCTGCAAACCCTCGTTAGGCAGAAATAATGGAGATTATTAAAAATGTCTTTTTACTTGTCGGTTCTCGCTTCAGTGGAAAAAAAAAGGCTGGACCCATTACGGTTCCATGAGTTTGGTAACATCCTTAAATAAATGATAATAAATATAAACAAACTCCTCATCCACTTTCCTTATAAACGACCATCGACTTTCCCCTTCTTCGAGCATGACATCTCTCCTCCACGTCTTACACTATCTCTATAAAAGCACCCCCCCCCCCCCCCC
>NW_014333316.1:450934-550300 GCF_000341935.2 Cephus cinctus
AAAAAAAAAAAAAAAAAGTAGTCGTTTGTCTTTCTATTGCATGGACCATCCCTTGTGTATCCTCGAGTACGTTGGTACTGAATTGCTACTGGATAAGATATCCTTTGGAAGAAAGAAAGTAGAAAGCAATTTCCTATGGCGTCTTCTACGACGTGGGAAATGTCCTGAGATCACACCAGAGTACCGAGTCTCGTCCACAGAGGGTTGAGAATTAGAAGGTTGAGTGGGACCAGTGGAAGGTCTAGAAAGTCGAAGTAGATTCGCAGTAATGGTTCCTCCCTTTTCCTCTCTTTCTCCTTACCTCCTGCTATTGCTTTGCCAGGCGAGGCTCAAGTTGGAACTTCAAAGAGGTCGCGGATAAAGGATGACTACGGGATCGATTCATGGACCAAAGAATGCAAAATGAGTACTAGGGATAATAAATAAGGATTTCATTCTTTTGATCGATCAGGATACAAGTATATTCCATGTTTCTGCTATTTAATGGTTATTCTACCAATTGATGTCCATCGACCTTACGTCATTGCTCCATTATTCCTCTGTTAAATTGGCCGCGCTTGAAGGGTCACACGCGACGAAAAAAAAAAGTGTGAGCAACTTCTTTCTCAAGTTTAAAGTGGTTTCGAAGTGTCATTGCTGAGCCGACCAAGAAGGCCAAGATGAAGTGGACACCCTCGGCTCCATAGACTCAGCTAGTTCACTCCAGTCAGTTACTCGCACTTTTCCGAGGATACTCATCCCTCTTCCCGATATCCTCCCTTCTATCGGCAAACTATAACGAGACAAATGGATGTGGGAAAGACCAGTAGATCGCTAGTGGACCCATTTCATCCTCATACTTTCCTCTCGTGTAACTCCCCGCTCTCACATCCCCTTAACCAATTCCTTGTTCTTCTATTTTCCTACCCTGAAACGTCTCGCCAAAGAATCAAAGTTTAAGTTTAACTGTATCCTGAGGTGTCATATATCTCTAACGGTTCCTTTTCATATGTAAAATAAATGTTGAGGGGCTTTTAAGTAAATGGATGAATCTGTGCACTTTTTTTTTTTAATCGGTGTTATCTCGTCCACAGTTTTTTTCTTCTTTTTTGCCAGTGCACGTATTTCACGTATCTTCATTCTGAGTCGCGATTTCATCCCGTTAGAATCCCTCGGGATGGCAGCACCATATCTTGGCGCATTCCTATGTATTTCGTTCTATGTAAATAAGGTATTGACCTATATATTGGCTGGGGTTGGCTGCTGTATTATTTTCCTGTTGTACGGCTCCCACATTACCCGCTACCAACTTACCTGAAAACACCTACGTTCTGTAGTATCGCCGAGACACGTGTGCCATACCTTTGCACTGTATGCACTGTCTCATCTTGTATGTTTTTACTTTGACTTTTTTCCAAGCTTTCATACTACCGAATCCATACACTGGGACGTTACCAAATGGTTTTGTGGGCTTGATTTCATCGGAACCACATAGGCAAGCGTGGATACAGTATCCACGCTTAGACACTACAGTCCAAAATAAACAGCAGATGTTACAACATTAGATTCAAGAGCCATTCTATCGTGACAGTGACGTGAGTTCTTTCTGTTGGTCCTGACTATACGATCAGGGATGAAAAAAAAAAATAAAATAAACGGAGTGTCAGGATATTTTTGGCAAATTGTAAGGATGGAATATAGATATAAAAAAGAAAAGAGAAATTTATATAAGGCAGCGGGTAGCGCGAAACTAAAATAACACAAGCCCCGTGTCTTGGATAGAAGAAAAATATTGAACTTGGCCATGGCGAATTTTGTTTCGACGTTAACCACGAGGATGAAAGTGGGTACCACCCCCCTTTTTTGCCATGGGGTTGAACGGTGCAAAATATATTTTTTTCTCTTAGCTAGGGAAACACGAGCCGCTTGAGAGTCTCGGTGGGTGGTTGCGGTGGTTCCGGATAAAGCCCGAGATGTACAAGGGGTTGGTTGGCTGGTTTTGGCAAAAGGAATGACAGGGGGACAGCGGAGGGTAGAATTTCGCAAGGGAAAGACTCTCAAAGCTCCTTAGCCGCCCTCGTTACCTTCGAGTGTCTCTTCACGCCTCGCGAATTTCAGGCTTGCCAAAAGAGTGCGAGTAATCCCTGAATCCTGGTTATTCCCACACGCGTTACCACCCTTACAAAGCAGAGTTGGACCTCCCGTCAACAACCCTTATACATAACCCCTGGACCCTTTAAGTCATCCTGTATGTTTCACGTTTCCTTTCTCTTTCTCTTTCCCATAGATCTCTCCACCTACCCCTTGTTAATTACGTATGCCAGAGGACACAATAAATAATTGGTAAAACCTAGGGGGTGACTTCTATCTTCACCCCTGGGTAAAAGATGCCCGAAACAAGTCCGACTACGGTTCGGGGGAGTTTGGGATCCACTGCTATACGCAGTCCCGAATGGATTTCTGGATTTCTGTGTTAGGGAATGGTACTACGCTGACAGATGTGTATTTTGGGCTGACCTCTTCTGGTTTATTTTACGTCCTCCGAGTACCCTGCGAATCGAGATGAACTTTAAGGGTTGCATTACTTTCACTCTTTTCAAGTCTCTTTCTCGCTCTCCCCAGCCAGTGTACCGGCCGTTTCATTCTGTCCTGGCATTTTCCCCTGTCTCCTTTCGTGCACCCTCACTCCAGCAGCACCGCTCGTACAGGCTGCCTAATATATGGCTCCTTGTAATTGCCCCGCGATAAATTAATACGATTTCGCACGCATGTGCCACACGATATATAGAGCCATTGTTTCTGCGGCACGGGCCAGGCGCCGCTCCCGTTGGTAAACGAAGAAGCACCTCGGGGATGACGATGGGAAGTTACGAAGTGGCACTCCTGGACGTCATTTTATGCGTGTTTTCAGAATACCGATCACTTTTTAAATAATGCATTTTGTTCTAGGCGAGATACAACGATCTTTATTGAGATAA
Source organism: Cephus cinctus (assembly GCF_000341935.2). NCBI lineage: Eukaryota > Metazoa > Arthropoda > Insecta > Hymenoptera > Cephidae > Cephus > Cephus cinctus. The sequence goes on from NW_014333316.1 coordinate 453,892, forward strand.
TTCATAAAACCGAAGGATCTGGATATTCCAATTGAATTTCTAAGGAAATTTGATACCACTGTGAGTGGCGGCTGCGATATCCCTTTCATCTCGAAAACAGTATCCAAGGAAAGGGGGACCAGTTTGACATTAAAGGAAATGCGTAATCAATGAAATAAAGAAGAGTCCCAGGTTCTGGTGGAATAACGAAGGGAGAGAAGGAGGAGCATATGATACTATAGGTAAGAGACTATTGATGAAGAGAAAAGAAAAATGAAGAAAGGAGGGAGAAAGTCGAACTGAAAGAAGAATCCGGAAAAGTACTCCGCCTTTTTTTCCCCATTCAATCATGCAATGGAGCATATCTCTGATTAGTCGACCCTCCAGCCTCTTTCCCTCATTCCCTTCTGGACCATCTCGTTCCCCAGTGTCCCTTTATAGGCCGGAGGAAAGCTTCCTTCAAAATCGTTTCCCATACCCATGGCTCACAACTGACATACTGTCCCCAGGAAAGTCTATGGCGTCCCGTAGTCCGGCCAATATGCTCGTCCCCGTGCGATCCCGATCGGCGATTACCTTATCTTTATCTCCCTATGGTTCTGATTTCGATGCGCATTGTTATCGCTGCCTATGGGAATTGTCCTACCTAGCGCTCCACCCTCCCACCCCCTTTCCGCCCCAACAACTCCAGGCTCACACCACCATTCGCACGTAAAATGTAAATTCCCTGAGCGGTCGGAGCGGATCGCTGCAAGGGAGGTTTTTTTTTTTTATTGGAATCGCTACTATCTTCTTCCTTCCTCCCTCATCGAAAATCCGAAGCCTTTTGGCGAACCCTTCCTTCGGAAGGACCCTTCCCTTCTGAACCCTCCTTCCGTTTTCTCATACATACCTCACCCTAAACCCTCCTTCACCTCTTCATACGATTTTCCGAATCCTCTGGGAGGGATAGTCATAAAAAAAAATAAATTCTACCGATCAAGTTAACCCGGTTGAATTAAACAGAATGAAAGTTAAAAGTCACGAGTCGGTATATGGGGGGTTATCGCATTGGGGTAGGAAACTTGTCAATGAAAGTTTGACAGCTTAACGTAAATGCAAGTGCGTGCAGAGAATTTCAGAATTTCAGGAGCCATGTCAAAGGGGTGGGTAATAGCTGCCGGGACAAGTAAGTCGTATACGTTCAGTGATGCCAAGGGCCTCTACAATAACAGGGATGCATATCCGTATATAATCAGACGGTAACCCGACGTGATCGTGTGAGTGAGTGCGAGGGGTGTATCCCACCCCTCGTATACCTACCCGCGGCATCACGTCATATAGCTGACGTTTCATGAATTGGAAATGTAATTTTACCACGGTAGCCCCAGACCGTAAATGTTTGCATGATAGCTACGGGAAAGTAAACGAGTGCATAATTCCCACGAATATGTCGGCCAACGACGTTCGCCGGCGCTCCTGCCCGAGTTAATTCACCGGCTCAAGACGCCATTAATACGATTTCTGTCCGGACCCGCTCTTACAATTGATCTTGATCTTCATCATGCGAACGGACACGTAATAGGCACTGCCTATACGATTGTAGGTGAAAAATGATCACCCTGTATTTCCCATATGATTTCGAATAATTGAAAAGGTGTAAAATTATAACTCGAGACTCTCTCTCTCTCTCTCTCTCTCTCTCTCTCTCTCTCTCTCTCTCTCTCTCTCTCTCTCTCTTAATTCCCAAATAGCCTTTTGGCATTATCATAACGCAGCTCTGAATAATCTTTTCCTCCCTTCTTAGCATTTTTGCCCTTCCTTTTATTCCATCTTCGCGGTAGACGAGGGCGGCGGCGAGTCTTTCTGTTAAAGGGTCCGTTACGGGATGTGCCCGGTGAAAACGGAAAATGGCGTTAGGAGGCGGAGATCCGATTCTAGCCGGTTCCCTCTCGCCACTTAAATAAATCATAAATACGACTGCGTTTACCGTCTCGGTTAGCCCCGAACCACCCTTCGGCTTTATGCATTCCCCGTTTTAATCTAATCTGCGGGCGCATGTAAGAATATATTAAAGAAAAACTTTGCGCCGCTGCGACGTGCTCGCGAAATTATACCGTCTAGCGATGAGGAAGGATAAGAAGGACGAGGGAGACTAGAAGAAGGATAGAATAATAATAAGACGGAGAAGAATAAGAAGTAGAAGAAAAAAAGAAAGAATGAAACTCTCCTTGGCATTGCATCACGCTGTTTCTTAATGCCCAGACATCGACGCCTCCAGCCTCACTTATCACTTAAGCTATACAGAGTCGATTCAACCCTCCTACAGGTTTCATACATTTATTTACATGTAATTACCTTCCACTCGTCACCCTCGACTTTCGAACTAATAAGCATGCACGATACTCTCCCCTATCCTAGACGCCATTGAATTTAGTTAGAAAGTAGATTAACCCTTGAGAAATCATCCCTAAGTATCAAGGTACACTGTTACACAGTATATCGTTGTCAGAGGGGTGTCTGACGATTATGCATACGTAGTCAGGAACTGGCATGGAATAAAGAAGGAGGAACGTAGGAGAAAAATAAATAAAAGAAATAGTTTTAGAAAATTCAACAGTCAATATGCGTACAGAAAGATACGCTGGAGATTCATGTACAGTTTGCATAGTGTGGCGAGGTGAAGTATTGACATGTGAATAAGGGTGATCCCTGAGGGTGTTGGCGTATAGTTGTAGGTAGGACTAGGTGAGTAGGTGGGTGGGTGGCTGGCTAGGTGACTGGGTGTCGCTTCCGTCGGTGGCTCTGCCACAGCGAGTGGAACGGCGGGGTGGGATCGGATAGGAATGGGGTTGCCTGGGCGTCGAGGGCGTCGAGGGTGTCTCGGGCGTCTCGGGCGTCTCAACCGTCTACGGCTGGATTCGAAAGCCGAGCGTCGGCCTCCTGGTGATGGTGCTGGGAAGGGGGTTGAGTAAGGAGGTTCCCAGAAGAGGTAGCAGGGGTTGCCTTATCTCCGTGCACCGAGATTGACTTCCTTTCTACCCATTCAGCCGCTCAAATGAGTTCCTTTGATAACTGTTGTGTGATCGAGTGTGCTGAATGCTGAAGGGTTTAGAACGGCGGTCGTGCGCGCACTGCCTCGCTCCGCCATACGTGAATATACACGTATAGCATAAGAACCCTCTGTATAGGTATATAAAGACTTCCTACACCTTGTAGAACGCCTGGAATCCAGCTAAGGGGTTAAAGGAAAATATTTCTTTAAGACAGTCGACACCGCGTGCTTTTGTCTCACTATACACCGTTCTTCTTTTATTTCTCACTGCTTGGAGAGTTTTAAAATACGTATATACATTTTTATTAGGATAATTCGGCCGCAGAAACATTGCATAAGGTACTCGTATAGCGAATAATGACGGGTAACGAGCACGGGCTCGCTTTGCTTGGTATTTGTGTTTTGAAAGGTAGCGAGCATTAGTGACACGGAGGGTAGCAGCAACCCTTCCTGGCGATAAGATTGATCGCTGCTTATTATTTAAATTAGCGTTACCAGCTACGTAACCACCGTTGTTATGATAATGGAAGAAAATAATTAGCTCTCATGTCGTGCTCTTTGCCACCGTCTTCAATGTGAATTTCTCTGAACCCTTAGTTATATTCCGTACTTGCGGTAATGTTGCGTACCTGCTACAGGGTTATTCATTCTTCATGGATAAAGGATCGCATTCTATTTAGTAATATAACATCCTTTTACTCGTACATTAGAAATACAGAGTATTTGTCCTCCTGTATTAAGGTTTATATATTTCTATACAGAAATACACAAACCCATGACAATCTCCTAGGTAGTCGACCGAACTAAAGGTTCAGTTTCATCAACGCTAATTGAAGCGCGTGGGAAATTATTAATATGCAACGAATCACAAGGAGGTGTATATTATAATTGTTGAGTGGGGAGAGAGAGCGAGAGAGAGAGAGAGCGAGAGAGAGAGAGAGAGAGAGAGAGAGAGAGAGAGCCCGTTTGACGTTTTCCTGTATTCAAATGCATACTGACGGATTCGCAATTCCCAAAGGAAGTAATTTTTGAATTTAACGAATTAAAAAAAAACAAATGCCATTAAATAATAAACCACTTCCCACGGAATACCGGAAGTGTTTCCTCGCAATCCTTTCCGTTTAAGGGGCGGTGAAGATTCATGCAGTAAGTGGAGTCGGGTGAACACGTGGCGACGAAATCTGAACAAAGAGCCGAACGTCAGGTGCATTTAATGCTTATGCAACGTGTATACCATAAGCACGACCTATATGTTCTCCGTCTGAAAGGTCCTGTACACCAAGGGTGGATATTTCGTGAGTGGTAACAGTGAATTTCCCGTAATCTCGTGATATCGTAAATATTACGTGTGTCTGCGGTGGGGGGTAACTTCCTGGCTTGGATGGTGCCTGCTATTAATTAAGAGGCCGCCCTTAGGGGGCGAATAGAAGCTGGGGCGGTTGGCAGCGCCCAGGGAGGTGTCTCGAAAAATGGTTCGGTGGCACGAAATCACCCCCGAGAATGAATCGAATTCGAATTCCGTGAGTCCTTACTTCCAATTTGCCAGATCATTAGTCGCGCCGTACTGTAATGAGGAGCCAGAAAATCAAGGCTGTACGTATACCTTAATGTGGCTGTGGAGAATTAAACATCGTGCAGGAGAATGAAGGACAGAAGATGGAGGGAATCTATTGAATTCTAAAAAGAGGGCAAAAGGCTTCTTTCCTCTGCGTAATCTTTAAGCTACCCCAAGACGGTAGTTCGGAGTGTACTAACCTTCTCAGGACCGAATGTTCATCATACGTATAATGATTTCATATCCCTTGGTGCTAGATATCCTTACAGCGTAATGTGCCAGATGGGGTAAACGGTATAGCGGGGGATGAAGTAAGTAAGTAATACCAAGAGGGGTGATAATTGTCGGGATACCAAGATCCACCCTTGGCCTCGCGAGACCCTAGATTACAAACTCCATCGCGCGCATGTCTACCCCTGCCCTTTACGGAAGACTTTCCACCCTCCCAGGTAGAGCCTGAGGTGGTCGGGCTGGTAAGGGTGTTAGTCCTACAACCGAAGGGATGTTACCTCCAAGGGAATATATACAGAAGCAGGAGCAGCCACTTTCCTTTGATTTATCGTTCGGCTGTTATTAACACCCGCCTAGATAAGACCTTGGCTTCTTGTAACATTCTCACCCCTTCAAAAAAAACAGAGAGAGAACCGTTTTCATCCCTCTGCGCTAATCATAGGGGTTGGTAACGAGAGGAAAATGGCACCTCCTCAGAGCGAAACAGGAAGACGTAATTAGCCATCGAAAACCGTCTTTGAAGAATCGTGGGGGATGAAGAAAAAATTGAAAAGGAATCCAGCTACGTGGAAGTAAACCTCGTGCCTCTGAATGTCAGCCTATTTGACGGAAGACTCGTATTTCCTTAGAGTCCCCCACGCACCTGCCTACGTCGACGACAATCAGAGGGAAAAGGTGCATTGGAAATTCAGAGAGGAGCATTTACACTTCAATAAACGTTATTACTTCGTGTCGATGCAAATCAACAACAAACTCCCCGGTGGCATTCGGCGCCGCCTCGTTTCGTCCCGTGAGGCTCAGGCGGAGGCAGAGCCAGAAGGAGAAATAGAAACAGCGGAAGTAAGAGACGAGGAAGGAAGTCGAAGGCGGCAGATGGTGAAGATTGTGCAAGCGGAGTCAGTCGCATTCCGCGACTCATTGAATATAAAATGCATTACGTGGCCAACCGAAATTTTTAGCCAGAGGTGAAAGGTCGACTAGAAAAGTAAAGAAGGTGAAAGGGGATACCCCAGCTACGTCCTCGTCGTTTACCCCATACAACTTCCTCGCTGCACCAAAGCGAGTTCACGCCCCATGGAACGACAGGTACCACCTACTACCCCGTAGCAACGAGAAGGCATTCTCGACCGAGATTGTAAATCATTGTAAGGGCGATGCGAAGTAATTTTGCCGTTGGCAGCGATTCGACGTTAACGCGAAACGCCGCGAGCAGAAGCGGAAATCAAACTTGTCAGTCAGAAGCCGGGAGGTTCTCCCATGGGGATACACTGCTGCCGGATATGACGTCAGGTCTCCACGTCATCTCTCTAATCGGCGCCTCTCTCCTGTAGCAATGCATTCCCAATAGTCTAGCTGCGTGTAGTAATCAACATACGAAGAGGCACACGTGCGTGCGGGGTTAACGTTATTTTTAAAATCGTCATTCCGAACTGTTATCGGTGGCAAGTTGGCTTATCGTTTTATCTATGACTATAGCGTCGTCCGACAGTTTGCTATTTTCTTCAGAGTAAACGGACCAAACAAATGGCACGAATTAGTAGTTATTATGCTTTATGTGGATATCCGAAGGCAGGAATTGCTGCCGGCCATAGAGCCACTAGTCAGGCAGCTTCAATTCTATCGTTTTCCTGACACTGGAGTCGCGCAGCCCGATGTTATATAGCGCGTGAAATTTGTCGCCATTGTGTCGAGATGGAACTGCGTTCGAGGGTAATACAGCCACTGCCACTAACTAGCCCTTGTTATATCGCCTGGCTGTTCGTTTGAAAACTCCCCTTTCTCCTAAAGGACGTAGCTACCAACTAGCCACCCTGCCACCCTGCCACCCTACCACCCTACCACCCTGCACGCAGTGCTCAAAACCCTCGATTTCTCGATTCCCTCAAACATTAAGCGAATCGTCGAGAAACGCGACTCACCGAAACTAACAAGTCCTAAATGCTGCGAGTTTCGTGCTTCGAGGATTTTGGAAAATCTCCTAATTACCTTCCATTCTCTGGAGTCAAATTGTAGAAAATTTACAGGACTCTATGCTAGTGCTTCAACTGCAATGACAAGGGAGGAAAGAGATGTATTTTCTTTTGCAGGTCACTACCACTTTTGGATATTGGTCAAAGAAGCACAGAGAAGTGGCAAAAGTCCTAAAATATTGATAACGGCTCACACGATTGTTAAAAACATGTTAAATTTAAGAAAATTAATTAAACCGGAAGTAAAGACGTTTCTTGGAGCTCCGTCGACAGGAGATTTCTCTATAAATAAATTCGTGAAATCTCGATCCTACAGTATAATGCATAAAACATTGGGCAAGTGAAGGCGCGTGAATGAAAAAAAAAAGAAGAAAAAAAGAGATGAGACAGGAAGGAATAAAAAGCGACAAGGTGAATGCAAGATAGAAACGTAATGGCAACAGCGTCAGAAGGATGCGGTATTAAATTTCATTTTAAATGTCGAAACTCTACCAGTGCCTGTGTCTTCACAGATGTTACCAGGATCCTCTTCTCCGACTATACATATATTGAATAGGGCCACACTGTGTATACCAAAGCACATACTCTTGCTCAGGTACTTCTTATATAACCATATACCATGTACTAAATGCCTAAAGGGATCCGAAGGTAGGGGAAGATCCTGAAAAGGAATCCTATAAGGTTCTCGAATTGACATTGAGTCCCTATTACGTTTGAATTAACCAATAATTCGGAAGTCCCTAGAAATAGATCCCAAAGGACTCTCGATAAGGAGATCCTCCTCTCATATCTTCTCAAATATTCCTACCTGCGTCTCAATCACACCCATCAAGGATTTCTCTTCAGATCCTTTACTGGGAGAATCTGGATCGTCTGTTAGCAGGTTCCCATCCGAATACTTTAAAAGGATCCTTCCCATTCTGTATGGAAGACCTGATCGCCATTGTCGTCCTACCAAAATCCTGACTCGAGTTTCGCACTCATATCCAGGATAATGGAAGCTCATCCTGAAGTCCTGCTTGGAGAAACGATAAAAACGATATTACTCGCGACGATCTTTTCGATTACCGCACGCCTTTCGATTTCGTCGATCCTTTTTTCAACTGAAGGATCCAGAACACTGTCGGCCATCGTAGACATTTCTGAAATTCTGTTTGCTCTTCTTTACTGTTACAGCATCCAAATATCATATACACGGAGATAACCGTTTGGCGGCTTCCTCTGTATCTCTATCTCGTGCTTCCTCAAGTGTATGAAGAATTCAAACTATTGGAGCCGAAATGTTCCAAGACTTTTTCCTTATAAGACGGGTTGCATTAGCGCCGGCAAGCGGGATTTTACGATAAGTGGAACCATCTTGTATCCCTTGAAGCGAAAATCTTCGAAAAGCCTTATAACTCTTATAACCCTACAGCTATACTTTTCCAACCTGAGCAGACACAGCCTACAGACTACACTATAGAGATATATAATTTTTGGCCGGAGGCTGTGAATCATGTCGAGATAAGAGATGACGAAGGACTTGTTTAATAAGAAGAAAAATCATGTTCTTTGAGATAAATTGTTCTTCATCCATTACCTGTCGTGTAAAGGATTTTGACTAGTAACGGTAATTTTCCATAGGCAGGACACGCTTCTCGCGAGCAGCGTTCTTGGATGCTGGGCGCCGTATTGCAGGTCACATCTCGCGAAAGCTGAATTTAATGCAGAGCATATTGGATGGGGGATGGAGGGGCAATAAAAGATCAGAAAAACGAGAAAACATTGAGAGAGATGAGCATATACTGTGCCACGGGGTATAAGAGAGGAAGATGGTGGTCCAAGGGCAGGAGATAAAAAAAAGACAAAGGAGATGGTCCCATAGGTACAGGATGGTGACAGGACAATTTGTGCGCATAAATCATAAGCCGGTTCTTTATATCGTTTAATATGAATCTCTCGCAAGTACCCTTTTCGCTTATACCAGGAGGAACCAAGTTCCGCTGGCATTCGGGTAGAAAATAATGAACGTCACGAAATTCCTTAAAACTCAGAAATCTATTGATACATATCTAATATTGGCATTTCTGTCAGCCAGCACGTAAGACGTTGATTCCCTTCAAGGCTGGTGATAAGAAAAGATTGATAAGGGCGCCGTCGGTTATTTTCCATTCGGCGAGACACTTTTTTTTCTCACATTTTCCAATATGCATACACGCACCTAACACGCACACGTGTACGGGAGTGCGTGACGCAAGAAAAGACGCCCTGAAATAAAATATCGAAATTCTCACGACAGTGACAAAATGAAGTAACAGGTTTCCTATGAGGAAAAAGCGTCCCTGTCGTGTTGGCGCGCGTTATCATTCCTGCATTTTAGTAAAGGGTTTCCAGGCTGTCCTGGAAAAAGCAGGAAAGACACACAACAGGAGGGAGACCAGAACGAGAGTCACCTTTTCGCTTATCCAGTCCTGGACTCTTTTGGTATTCGCAAAGCCACATCCTTGCCGTGTCACGATGTGTCTACCGGCAGCGGAAACTCCTGGCTTCAAGTTGCGCCTGCCTTGGCCGCTTCCGCCTAGCGATTCCAGTCACGCGCACATTTATCCTTTTTCCGGAATGAGTGATAATTCAACGAAATCGAATTACGAGACGGACCGAGGCGAAAAGCGCTAAAGTTACCGCAACGTTGCTGCCCGGCCTGCCGAATGCCGGCAGGTGCGCGACGCCGTTTCTATTTGATTATGAGCCGCAGTCTCTGCATAAAGTTTCCACTCCGCCCTTACTCGTGCAGGTGCATAGCCAGTTGATCTGGCTTGATTTGGCTCCCTTGAGCTAATACGCGCTGGGGTCAGACCGTAAAAAGAGTTAATGGGGAGGGTACTTCAGATTGGGTTAGAATCCTGAGAGGGTTCACCTCGAATGGCCACTCTTTTAAGTGTGGACTAAAACCATAAGGTAAAATTAAGGTGGACCGCTCTAAGAAATTCCACTGGGGGATGCTGGATGAAACGAACGAGGTCGGGTAGATTGGGATAACAGATAGAAATAAACGTATTGACTTGAAATTGATCGAAGGTCACTTCCGTTAACTACTTTTGCCTCAGGAATACCGTCTCGTAACCTCCAAGCCAAGTCTTTTTGGGATAGCCCATACCCTTATGGCGACTCCACTCTGGCTGAAATGCCTCACGGGAAAATCTTTTCGGGAGAATCCTCGAAAATTTATATAGATTTATATCGGTTGTTATGGGGCTATTCGATACGTCAGTTTGATCCCCTCTAACTGCGTCTCCAGTCCAATTTATTATAAAGACTGCGCTTTCGGGGACGCATTATCGATAAGGGATGCTCGGGGTACCTTGGGGCTACTGTGAGGAACCTATAAATACAATCGTTCCCTATTTCTTACAGGGATCCTTTTCACGTGTACATTTCTTCTTTATATCCTCCATGACAATGGACTGTCTCTGAAACTACCTGTACTGCATGGAAAGCGCAGTTGCATCGCTGTGGTTCCTGAAAAGAAATTGAATGGATTGTACATTCTGAAAAGCGATTCGCAGTTTGCCAGTCGAATTAATCGAGCGTCCTGCTCGAAGGACATTGTCGGTAGCCGTAGTCCCTTAACCCGATAAATTTACAAGAAGTTTAATTTCATTTTATAGGCGTGATACTTTAGCGAAAGCACCTAACACTTTACACTAACGGCGCCCGGCATCGTACGCCGGCGCTCGGCGTCGAGCTAGGAATTATACATTATACCCATCTTAAATCATGGCTCAAGTGCAACCTCATGTAATTATATCGCCGTTTTAAGAACCACCCTTAATACACCGTTATGTCCTGCGTGATTCTTGCTAACGATCCAGATGGCCATTTCGCCTATGCTGTGTGTCTCTCTCTCTCTCTCTCTCTCTCTCTCTCTTCCTCTTTTTCTCTAACCTTTATTCTTACAGGCGAAAGATCCTCCGCTGCTCCAAGAAGAAGGAAAAGTATCGTTGAGGATAAAAAAATTGGATATTCCCAGGAAACGCGCACACGTGCAGTCTGCAATCTCTTGTACGAGCGAGAAGAGGCCTTTGGGAAAACTTAACGATGGATACATACTCTTGTGCGAAGTATCGAATGCTTGATTAAAGAAACTTTTATAGGTGAGCTAGAATTACAAAACAGAAAAAAAAGAAAGGTTTGAATTTCTCATAGATACACTATCAAACGACGTCAGCATCTTCCACGTTACTTGTCCAACTAGGTTTGGCGGGTTTCTACTTTGCAACGCTTTTAGACAAAATTACCAAAGTATTTTCACTCTTTAGTTTTCCCTTCGCAACTTCATGGAGTATTCTTACTCTTTTCTCTCTTCTTTATCTCAAGGTCCAAGATCCTTTTTGATCCCTCAATGATTTTTGAAAGAGTATACCGATTTACGACACCTTCACGTAAAACTCATAAAGGACAATGTCCTCGTAAAGGCACCAGTTCACTTAACCAATGAGCCGAAGCTATAAGCTCAAGAATTTTGCTGATGATGCAGGATTAGATGCACTTCCAGGTGCACTGCCCTGGGGTTCTTAATATAACGCTAGAGATATTATAAGGTCGGCTTCTATTAAGGGTAGAAAACTGCAGGTAAACGGTAGTGCAGACTAAAATTATAGACGTTATTAATTTTTTCTCTCCTATTAAAGAAAATGCGAAGATACTAATGTATAATGCAGCTGTATTTAAGACTTCATTTTCTCTGAACTCATAAAATTCATCAGTCAATTTGTCGTTGACCTACAGGTCTACTTCATGCAGGTACTTTATTCAGATCCATTAATTGGACAATTTCGCCCGATTACTTTTTAAATTGAAACGCATCTGCTCGTTCTTCCACCTTATCCTTGCTGCTTGAACAACGCAACTTCTTCTTCTGCTCCTAGTGATCCTGATAGTTTACCCTTTGTACAAATATCTCAAAGTTTCTTCCCTTTGAAAGAGAAGGTTGCAGCACACGTCCCCGGGTTACCAGATTCGAAGTTTACTTTTCCTAAAGTCAGAGTAAGAAGATGGTTGCCTTTTTACTGAAGTATCTACTCGTTGCCGTGGGTCTACGAAACGGCCTGAATGTCCCTAGTAGAGAAGATTTTATTTGAGATAACTGAGATAACTCATCCCCCCACTTCCGATTAAAATGTATCAAAGTCTCGTGAATTTAGTCTGAATCGACTACAGAGCTCACCGTCTATGCAAACACCAAACCAATATCGTAATTGCTCTCAAGACTGTTGGCACAAGACTCGCTGACTTCACTTTGTGAAGTGCCTAGTACATATCTACGCCTTTGCGTTTGCTTCAGGTTACCATGTGCCGAGACTCTTCTTCTTTACTCACTTCCTATGTGACTTTATTCTGTGGCGCAATAGTTCCGAATAACCGTATATACGTATGTGCATAGAACTTTCTGGCTATCTTTAAGGAGAGAGACTATTTTGACTAAAATAATTGACCATTGAGTTTTCTTTTTAGATAAAGATTTTCGGCAGCTTTACTTTTTGGAAAGTTCAAACTTTTCGAAAGGCCACCAGCTGGGATTCTTGTGTGGTTGAAAAGTGCCTAAGCGCTTCTTTGGCAGCGGGGTGGGGGAGGGGGGTGGTTACTTGAGAGCTCGAGAGCGGAAAATACCCTGCTCTTCCATCTGTCGGCATCGAGCCAAACTCCACGGTGTAAGCCGAGTACTCGATGAAACTTCACTAGCCAGGGAAAAAGTGGTGGAAGTTTTGGTTGGACGGTGGAATTTTCTGGAGATTAATAAGAAAGTAGTACATGGGAAACACTTGCGACTTTGCAGTGAGGATATCGAATCTCTGTTAAAGGAAGGTAGACTGTGTGTAAGTTAAAATGACGCTGGCAGTTACAGTGTCTCGTGGAAAGGTTAACGATATGCAGATACAAAAGACCGTAGCCTTTAAACGTGGGTAAGAAAAGGAAAAGAGAAGTGAGTAAAATGGAAGTAAAAAGGACGTAACGTAGGGGAAAAAAGGGAAAGAGAAAAAGGGAGAAAAAATAAAACTGGAAATCCGAACAACGGAATACGAGACAATTCCGAAGGGATGAAATGCAAATCAGAAAATAAAGGTAACGTTGCGGAAAATTAAATACCATTTGAATAACGCGAATGGTAATAGAATTATCGGGCTGTGATCGATTAAAGCAATATATAAATGTCCTCTACTTCTGGGAAACGGTACCACCCACCAGATACCCACGTCTTCAATTCAGAGAATAATGCAAGATCACTTTGGGATCAGTGCAATTTCAAATTCCGAGTGGGTCTTTCCGAAAGCGTATAGGTGCGAGAGTACCAGACAGGACAGATAATGGGGAAGAAGGATTCTCTAGATCCGTACTGGAGAAGGTAGAGTTGATAGTAAAGAGAGAGAGAGAGAGAGAGAGAGAGAGAGAGAGAGAGAGAGAGAGAAAAGGTAGAGAAGAGGCTGGGAAGGTAATACCCATGGTGTACCTATAGTATGTACCCAGAGAGAAGGGCCTTTAACGAATGCCACGCAGGTCTGATTGTTTAACGCAGCGAGCGTGAGGACGACTCTGGAGCTTTTAGCCAAGACGGATGAGGACGAGACTGGCTCCGGCAGGAAATTGCGTTTCATTGTAGCTAGACGGTGTTTGCTACCCAGCTAGGTATCTCAGCCTCCTTGGCTTCTGTATCCTGAGTTCCGTGAATGAGCTCTGAATGACAATTACATCAGCCGAGATATCAGCTCGTTCCACTGTCGTTTACAAGGCCTTAAAATTCTTAAGACAAGCCTGCTGGCCTATACGGATACCGTCCGTCTCCTCTTTCTTCTCCTTCACCTCCGTGCCGTCTTCACTGTCTTGTTCTACTTCCACTTGGGACCTTGGGACTCCCCCTGCCAATTTCCTTCTTTTAGGACTTCCTTTGACTTACATCCAGCCCCAACTTTTTTCATTCTTTTATCTAACGCCTCCCAGTCTGAACAATTTACAGTTGGATCTACTGGGAACTTCGTACCTTCCTAGACCTTCCCTGTATAAGGTGTTCTGAAAGAGTGTTATAGGGGCCGAAGGATAGAAGATAGATTGAACTCTGGAAAATGAGCTAGGATGATGGTCAGGGTGAGGGCGAGAAAAATCGAATCTAGAGGATAGCCACGTGGCACAAGGTCGGTTATTTATATTCATACATCGATGCATGGGAAAAGTTGGCAACCTTCTTGCTCACCACCTATTTTACCCAGCCAGGCTGCATCCTCCACCCTGCTGGCTATAAATACAAAAACTGCTGCAGCCGAACGGCGATTTATTGCATATGAGTTCCAGGATTTGTCAATCGGTACCAAGAACGTGGAAGGGAGGTCCGTCCCTACCTTCTACCACCCTCCTAAGCCACTTATTTCCACGTACAGAAATCCCATGAATCATGACCAACGCCATCGCTGCTCTTGCAACAGCCTATGGGGTAGATACTACCCCCGACCAGGCCAGGACCCTGCACCCAAACACTTGACCACTGCATTCTATTCTATCGGCCAATATCAATAAATAAATTGAATATATTCTAAAACGCCAAAGGGATGCTCCGTTATTTGGAATTTTTTTTATTTTCTGAACTCTCAAAACATAAACTACGAACTGTATCGCCAAACCTTAGCTGCGCGTATAAACGTGAGTAAGGGAAGGAAGAGTAATCGATTTATCAAACGAGAAATTTTACGAAGGCATGGAGCGGCTCATCCCCTAGCACAAGGGATGCAAGCAAGCAACCAGTCAGCCAGCGAGCCGGGCCAGCAGTATGGCAGTATGTAAAGAGCAAGAGGGATGGAGTAGACTAGGGGGTCGGTCGGCGAGATTGAACTAGCGGCCACCCAGAAAATGGAGTGTCGCAGGACAAGCCAACCGTATCGGGCAATTTATGACATGTAATTAAAAAGTCAAGCGCCGCTTGCAAGCTCGTTCCTTCGATGCGCGTTACCAGCTGGAAACTCGATAACCTCGATATAAACCAGTGAATTTTCGTAAAGCCTCGAAAGAAATTTAAAAATAGTAATAGGAGCTATCGAGGTATAGCCATCTTCCGGTAGTCTCCCATATAGTTGCTATACTGGAGATAGCAGATAGCAGAACACCCGTTGGTAACTGTTTTCTACTTGCTTTTAAAGGCTGTCCCTCCCACCCCTTCGAAGTCCTACCGATTGCCTTCCCCCCTCCCCCCTCCAGCATCCCAGGATGTTTAGCCGAAGACTCATATCCTGTACGTGGAACTCTTACCCTCGTGTTTTATTTTCAACGAAGAGCTGTACCTTTGAAATTGCGCGGCTTTAAACTCGTTGATTCGTCCTGAAATTCATAACTTGGTTTAAGGTACGGGACATTGTACGATACCTCGTAAATGTTTCTGGTAGCATTGACGCAATGTCTGATAATAGTTGCCGATGAAAAATTGCAGCCTAACTTGAAGTAATGTCTATTTTTATATTGAATTCGAATTGGACCAAGCAAAGGAAAAGTCAGTCTGAAGTTTTCTCTATCTCGAGTTAGGGAAGCAGGATGAGATTTGCAATGGGAATCAGAAAGGGGTACGAGAGAAGGAGATGGAAGGTAGAGGGAGGGAGAGAGAGAGACTCTCCTTTCCTTTCATTATACCCAGAACGATTGAGTACAAAAGCTCGAAGTTGCTTGAAAATCCAGACTCGGGCGAAACTTTTTTTAATTTCATTTACTCTAATTTGTAAGGTAAATTTCCAATAGTGATTCCTGGGTTGGGTGAGGACCGGTGAAGAGGAGGACTGAGGCAAGGGACTAGGAAGGTATGGAGGAATTGTGGAGAAGAGAGAAAGAGAGGCAGGAAAACGATGGTGGAGGCTACCGGTGGTACCGGTGCTACCGGTACTGGTACTGGTACTGGTACTGGTACTGCTGCTGCTGCTGCTACTACTCACATTGGTACTTCTACTGGCACTGGTACTGGTAACGTTCGGTTCCTGCCCAACTCCACTCGAAGTTTTGATTCATTGTAAGTTCCTCAGGGTTTGAATGCGTGAGCCAGACGATGCCGGCCGGAATGCAAAGCGACCGGCAAAAGTTACTAGACGGCCTGGATGTTTTAAGTCCCTAGCTTTCTCTCTTTTCTCTGTTTCCCTCAAATTTTCTTCTTTTCTTAAACCTAGACAAATTCAAGTCCCCTCAATGCATAGCCCGTGCACAATGTTTTAGGCGCATAACGCGGTACTCCATGTACCTGTTTATTCTTTTGCTTGGAAAAAAAAATATATCACTGGGTTTAAAGCACATGCGTAGGGACATTTCGTGTGTGGTACTCGTGTGTGCACATTTCTGAAATTGGTGGAACGTTAGTCAGGACTGACAGTCTGGTGCACTATTACCGACGCAAACAATGGATCATCCCTGGAGTCATTGTCCCGCATCGCAATATAAAAATATGAAGCCGCCAGCCCGTAATCATATGCTAAGGCTGCCTGAGTGCTTGAATTTCTTTTTCACTCTTTTTATACCTCTCTTTTTTCTTTTCTTTTATAATATACCGAGAGAACAAAAGATTCGGGATGACTCCTCATTCTCGTCAATATGGCCGAGCGTACATATTGTTCAATCAAGTGAGTAGTATCCCAGTGAGTAGAAATATGTTGAAATGCTATAGATGATAGTCAGTTAATATAATTGTAATAAAATCATCTTTCCCTCATTAAAATCAATGACCCTTATAAGAGAGATCAACTTACTAAGGTAAAATAACGGCACTGGTGCCTCTTCGATAATGTGAAACGTAAGAATTCTTCATTCATTATTTCACAGCTCTAGTATTTTTTGTTTTATCTATAACACAGAATATCACTCGGTATTTAATTAATTGAAAATAATTCAAATTTTTTCCAGACGACTCTTTGCTTCTATGAATTCCGTCTTCCCTTTCTTCTTCTCGCTGCTTGTTCTCCTCCTTGAAGTATCGCAGCTCCTGACCCAATTGTCCAGAATCAGGACGGATCTCTTGCTACTTGGAATTTAAAGGTATTCCATAATCAACTCGAATGAAAGAATGACGTGCATTAAGAAGAAGAAGAAGAAGATGAAGTGAAAGTGACAGAGAGGCCTGGTGGTGGAAGAGGGGAGAGAGAGTGTAATTCTACTAAGAAGTAATTCCGATGAAGGAACGACACCTTCGGGTGGAAGGGTCTCGCTTAATAATAATTCTAACCAAGGACAATTAATATCAGCAATTAATTATGAATCTCCTGTGAGTTGTCGAGGCACTTCGGCTCGAAGCAGCTTCGCTGTTATTTCAAGTAATGGCGTGTGTTTATGCACGCGAAGTAACTAAACTTACTTAGCTACTCCTCAAACCGAACGAACCTAAACCTAAACCTCCAGAAACCGACGCTCCATACACCTCGAACCATTCCCATTCGCTCGCTCGCTTGCTCTACTCTGAATGATAATAAGATTTGACTCATTAGAAGTTTCATTAGAGCTTTGTTTACCAGGCCTGAGAAGTGCCGAGCGAATGAGTGAAAGGTAGAGAAAGGGTGTAGGAATGCGAGCGAGAGAGAGAGAGAGAGAGAGAGAATTTCCGAAGCACCCTGAGTAAGCACCTACACTTGGGAGTGAAGAAAGATAGACATTCCCTTTTTCAGGAATTCACCGATGTCTTATGCTAATCTCACCCTGATTCTCAGCCGATCGGGTTAAGAAACTTTTCGAAATTCTTAGAATCTTCTGCTATCGGTTCGATAAGGAGATTCGCAATCCCAGGTAGAGGGTTGTCTGTTCCAGAGAGAACGTCGTAGAATAAAAAGTGTAAAGGATCGTTGAGTCTTTTGAAAAAAAAAAAAAAAAAAAACAATTGAATGAAGCAATGTAACGTAATATAGAAGCTGGGAAACATGTACACAACAGTGTATACATATACATATAAAGGTTTGCGCGTAGAAGGAGAAAATGCAAAAATCATTAGGCGCACTGTAAATGTAGAATATCATGCCTGAATATGGCGAAGGGGAGGAGAATTCCTGCTGGCAAC
Source organism: Cephus cinctus (assembly GCF_000341935.2). NCBI lineage: Eukaryota > Metazoa > Arthropoda > Insecta > Hymenoptera > Cephidae > Cephus > Cephus cinctus. Next base: position 471,699 of record NW_014333316.1, read on the forward strand.
GTGAATATCTTTTCATCCCTCGTTTTCCCTACTCGAAGCTTACATAAGTGCCCATTCATCCGGCATTCGGAAAGAGAGTCCATCAGGGAAGGGGAAACCCCGTTCAATTATTTTTTATGGGGAATATAGAGAGACGAACGGCATGGTGCATGTTCCTGTTCCTCTTCCTGTTCCTACTTCGCCAACTAATTACGTCCTGAACCATGGAATATATCTCATCCTTCCTTTCTCTGTCTATCTGTTTCTCTCCATCTCTACATTTACCCATTTTCTACCCTATTCCCCCATTTTTATTATTTTTTTCTACTAGCTTCCTTCTCCTTCTATCTCCCTGCTCACTTTTTCCCCTCTACTCGAATTTCTTACTTTACCGCATTTGCTGTGGATTCTGCTATTTTGTGTCACCAGCAACCAGCAGGCATTGTCGTCGATCCAGTCGCTTCCTTTCTCTTATTCTCTCTCCACTGATTTCCCTTACCATCTCTCGTACCCTTTCTCATCCTTTACAAACCTCCTAGTTCTCTTTCAGGATTCTCTCTCTCTCTCTCTCTCTCTCTCTCTCTCACTCACTCCTTCGTCGCAGGGCTGACGAGACCGGAAAAATCTCAGACAGAGCGTCGATTCTCGAGAGCGACTCTCGCCAATTAGCTGAAAGAGCTTCCGCGACAGGAAGATCGTGCGATCTTCCTGTTGGTGAACATTTTTATACCCCTCTTTTGGTCCTGACACCTATATCTCCCTCTTTCTCTCTCTCTCTCATTCAATTAATCTCATTCCTTCCGATGCCTCTATCTCGGTCTTTCTTTGCGTTCTTCCTACTTTCTATTCTCACTGATCTTACTCTAGTCCTCGTTGACTCGTCCAGACGTGGCCCTAAGAGCACACGCGTCGACCTCACGACGCCATTGCCTCGGGATCCTTCAAGAGATAAGGATAGAACGGATAAAAGTCACAATGACAGTCAGGAAATAATTGGAAAGGCTCTCGGATGCGAACGACTCGTCCTGTCAAAAGAAAGCAGCCTTGGGTTCAAAGGGGTCGAAAGGGGTCGAAAGGGGTCGAAAGACAGGGTAAACAATGAAAGAGAAAGAAATAAGTAAAAGTACAGAGAAAGTAGAAAAAGTCATCAGGAATGCTAGCCTCGCAGATGCATCACATCTGCACATGTGTCTTAATACGGGAAAAAGCGTGTCGTCATTTATTTTTTATTTTTCCCTCGCGCCAGGAATCGCGCCGCATAAAATTTCATCAAACAATCAAAAAGAGTCCGTCGTTTCTTACGAAAATGAAAGAAGGACGTCGTGACGCTCTTGGAGGCGTCCCAGTTTCCATTATAAGGGTTAGCAGTCGGTTCGTCTCGAAGTCGTCGACTCTCCCGTCGCTGGAGTACAGACTCCAGAGTCAGGTTGAGCTGTAATGATTATGTAATGGCGAAGAACGTAGTGACGAACCTTCAGGCGATATAAGTTCTCTACAATGAAACCGGAAAATTAAATTCCAGCCCGGCAGCATTGAAGCAAGTTGCACGGCAGCACATAGTCAGCACACGCAATGCGCGACAGCACACGGCCCGAGCTTCGGATTGGTGAACTCAAAGTTTCTCTCTTTGCACTTTATTGCATTTTCTTTTTTCCTTCTTTATTATCCCTATCTTTCTTTCTCTCTTTCTGCTTATCTCCATTACGATTCAACCCTCAAACCTTATCTCGATCTTCTCACCACTTTAACTTCTTGTATTAATTGATCTAAAAAACGTCGACGTCGCGATGCCTGATTTTTAGTGTGCTTTCACGCAATCGAAGAGCTGGCGGAGATAGGGTTTTGATATGGTTAAGGACAGGGGAGGAACTCCCTGACCCGAGTTAAGGAAATGGTGCCCCACTGGCGCCCGATGATCTGAGGAAGCGGCCGCGGAGGATTTCCAAAAGTGTTACGTACCGATTCGTTAAGGAACGCTCTCGATTTGGTTCAAAGGGACGACTCGAGAGAGATGGAAGAGTTATCGGCTATAAGGATCTCGACCAATCAGATGATCGGAATGATTAGTTCTCGAATTTAGCTATTTTGTCAAAGCAGTCTGTCTCGGGCAGTCTCGGGGCACCGACCGAGGTGTCACGGGCTGCCTCGTGCTCCCGTGCTATTTGTTTATAGTTTTTCTTGCCGTGTTTCGCTACGGTATAGCAAGTTCTCGATTCGTACAGTTCTCGCGTTGTTCTCGCGACATTCAGGCAATTCTATGAATTCCTGTGAATGTTCCGTGGGTGTAGTGCTGTGCCTTAGTGTAGTGTCCACCAGAGTGTCCTTGGGATGCAGTTCTCGGCCTCCACGGATTAGCTGCACCAGCTCCGGTGAGTCTCCCAATTTATTAATTGGTGAAGGGATCTCGATTTTACAGCTCCCATTCATTCTGCTACGTTCTCGACCCGTTGCTCTCTGTGTCTCGCACTATTTGCCGGAATCTTACCCCGAGCCTCTCTAGCTCAACCCAGCAGCCTGAGCGGCCGTGCATTTCCGTAACCGTCCGCTCCCGTTCGTGCATTCAGTTGCGTTTGCTGATTTTACGCGACCCCAAAAATCTACAGGATCCGTTTAGTTATCGCATTATCTGATAGGTTCCGTCAGAGCTCTCGTTTTGATGGAGTTGGCTCTTGTTCCACCCCAACTCCCAATTTATACCGACTCGTCAGTTCCCGGTGAAAAAAGAATTGGCTGGCGCCCGCCTGGCTTGCAGATGCGTGAGTGAAGCGGTGGACGGCCGAAGGTAACGTAGGTTGGTTCTCGAAGATAGTTCGTTCCCGTATGTTTTGCTATCGGTGTCGGGTCATAAGTTAAAGAATTACGTTACAATACATATATATATACTTCTATATTCCTTATAAGAGTAGCTTGTATCTTTGAGAAACTACTCGATTTCACGAATTTTATCCAAGCTTAGGAAGCTTTTTCATTGAAGAAATAAAATGAGTCGCGAACGAACAATGTCTCTTCATCGATCGCAGCTTCGGTCAGAGTTAGGAGTACTTTATTGCAGTGGGAGGTTATCGAGCCGGAGCCTGATTTAAGGACACCCGGTATAATGCTCTCAACCCTCGCATACGGGGTTGTCGCTCAAACGGAAGTTCCATGCATTAATGCAGATGGATATTAATTTGAAGATAGAATCCCCTTTCCGAATAGCGAGATTATGTAGGGTAGATAAAAAACTCTTTTTCAATTAAAAAAAACTAAAACTTCCTTAAAGTTCCTTACTATTTAAAAGTGCTCTAAACTTAACGATCACCCTGTACATAAAGCGTAAAAACTTTTCATAAGCAATACAATCTCTCCTGTCATTCAAACAACTATAATTACGACTAGGTCGAGAACGAGAAAAGTGCCTAGACTCGTTTCCCAAAGTAGCACATTATAATCAGCTCTTTCATCTCTAATTACTCCTTTTAATTAAATTTGCACTCTATATCAATAACGAGAAGACGTTTTAGTACCTATATACATATATATATACACCCATCAGGTACACTACCCTCTCACGATCGACCCGAGATTTTTTTCCGACAACCTATGTTTTTTCATAATATCGAGTAATAATGAAAAGCGAATAGCCTCATCATTGTACATAATCTTAAAATTAATTTCGCCAGGAAATTCGTCCAGCTTCTGCCAACCGTTTCTGATAACTCGTCATTATACCTTAAGCCTTCAGCAAACGATTCGTTGCGCGACGGATGAAAGTTAAGAAATAAAATAAAACGAACCTTTAAGTTCGATGTTATTCCGACGACAGTTTAAATTACATAATATACCTCTGACCGTACCTTCCCTCCCTTACCCCACCTTCTCTTCTCTCCAATATTTTTCTCTCTCCACAGGTCCTTGTCCCTCTTCACCTTCGAAGCTCCTTTTCTCTCGCCCATCATTCATCTCTGTACTCCCTCCTTCGTATTGCCTTTAGACTTCGTACACCCCTTTTCCCTGCCCCCGCTATACCCCGTGTCCACTAATAAAAGAGGGTTGATTAATTAATGAAAGGGTGTAACGCACTGAATTTTTTCATTTAAATGTGAGTGAAGCGGTGGACGGCCGAAGGTAACGTAGGTTGGTTCTCGAAGATAGTTCGTTCTCGGATTTTGCAAAACATAAAAATTTTCAAAACTCCCGGATAACTTTCCAGGTAAAACTAGCGAATGCCTGGACCAAGACGTCTCCGATATGATAAGCCTAATGAGTCTAGTAGTGATTAACGTGTTTTAATGAAATTGTAACTGATACCTATTATATATAGAGTTTGAATATCATAGCACAATCGTTAGCTATGCATATCAAGAATATAACCGAGAGATGAAACTGGCTTATTATCGGCGCGTGTAGATTGGCCCGCGGTATGAATGATAAATCTGGACTAGGCAAATACAGTAATTTAACATTGGCTAACGAGTCATCTATATGGTAAACAGTGGGGTTGGCTCATGGCGCTCTGCCTACCGCAGTCACTGCACCGCCACAATATCAAATACTCCACCGCACACGGATTTAACCAACGAGCTCACGTTTGGACACGTTCCCATATTCACTTTTAGCTCCAGGGTCTTCAGCGTGAGTTCTATCATCGTGATGCGCATACATACATATATGGGATATTTTTGCAGAGCAAGATACCCAAGTGTCGTTTTGAAAATGTCCTTTGGTATTTGTCTCCTAACGGAACTTATAAGAACTATGAGGTCCCAATAGAATTCACCTTTGGGAGATTATCTCTTGGATTTCTATCCTGCGAATATTTTTTCTATTATCACTCTCCTATTTCATTTTCTCAAGAAAATACGGAAAAATTCTTTGGACCTGAGAGCAATATGCCCCGCAGTAATGCTCAATCTGCAATATATATGGAGCCCATCTATGCGCCGATATACCGACGAGTCTCTGTGAACACAATTTGTCAAGCTCTCTATCTCAACAGCTATAGAGTGTCGCAGGGCCCAATAAGTCTAAAGGATGTTGTAGTGGATATATGCTGGAAATAATATATTTCACCTTACTGTTTCCTCTTCGTGGAAGAGGAGAACGAGAAAACCATTTTGCAGGGTAACTACTCAAAAATACATATTTTTATTCAGTTTGACGAATCACGACGATTGTGTGGAAACGGCGAGGTCGCACGTAAAAAAATATCTGTCGAGCATCGACAAGTAACAATGTCCTATGGAGGTCCTGAGAATCCTTAGCATCGTCGGATATATTACTGGAAGCCCTAGGGGTTAGCGACGCCCCTGAAAGCTGTGCTTTTCCTTCTTATCACTCATTGCGTTCGCATCTCTTGAATTTGTTTTCTCTTGTCTATTTGTTACTCCGAGGTATGGATGGTCACAGTCCTACAGGCGCTCAATACAGGCAGTAGTCTATATCGACGGTGATCCGTAGTGGGCTTGGTTCTTTTTAGTTCTCTTTCTTCTATTCTGACCCATTACAGCAGAGCATGGGTCGTTAGAGTATGGGTTACAGTTTCCTACCGAGATAAAACTGGATTTGTCGAAGGACTTGTTAGAGGGAAAACTCGGTAGACGCTTCTACAACTTCTCAACGTCGGCGTCCCGGCACAAAGACGCGAAGGCAGCCGAGCGCCGCGGTGAGGATGCACCGCAAACGCAACATAATTGGCCTGAAATTTGCGAGAAAACAAAGGCGGAAGCACCAGACTGTAAACTCGTGTGTTTTCGGCTCGAGCATCTCGTACTCTCGTTTATGGGTCCGCATGTATTAATCTATAGACCCTCGCAGGACCGTGTTATATGGGAGTACGGTTTCCTTGTCTCTGAGATTCTCTAGTCTACATGGAGCTCTCATATTTTCAAAATAGCTACTCAACTCCCTGTGCTGCCAAAGCTTTGCCAAACTGTCATCGATGCCGAGTATCCATAGTGTTCAATATATAAGACCGGAAATATTTTACAATTAACAGGACGAGTGACTTGGTGGAAAATTGATGGAAAACAAAATGAATTCAAGGAGGAAAATTTTGGTACAGAGCAAACTGTACTACGTTTTACAATCCCTTTGAAAAATTTCTTAAAACTTTGAGGACCTTAGCAAAAAGCACTCCCCCTGTTCCAAGCAATGGATCGGATTAAATATTATTACGATGAAGATGCGGACGTGTCTTGCTCGTCCAGCATCCATTCTGTCGATTCGATGCCAAAATCTTTCTACCCTTTTCCCTGCAGCTTCCTTCATCCCTTTTCTCCGATCTGTCGTCTCCTCTCGCTTCTCAGCCACGAAAGTTTGGCCCCAGCCCAGCCTAGCAATTCCAGCAATTCCGCCAGGGAATACACCGCGAGTAATGCATTTTTCATAACCGGGCGATATTATCGCCCTCGTTGCTCGTATTAATCGCTCTTGGCAGGATACCGGGTGAGACTCTTTTCCAGTATAAATTCCTGTAAAGTACCATCCTCGTTGAAATTCTCTCGAGATTATATACATATAATCTATTCGCTACATTTCGATTATACGTACCAATGCAATCTCATTAGCTCATAGACTTCCTTCTTGTGCTTTATTTTTTTCTTGGCCATTGCAATACCCTGAATCTTAAGATTTTTATTAAATGGCTAGACGCTTCGTCCGTGGCGAAACCAATAGTTATTATATGTAAATACGAGGGAGTTACTCTGGAATAGACGTGATTAAAGTATTCTGGCTGGATTATCGGTTTGATACTCTCAGACGTCTTATACTTGAATCCTGCCACTCTTGCCAGTCTCGTAGACTTCATTATAGGATCATTGAGACGTCACGGATTCCAAGTTACAGTCTACTTAAGAAAAAGAGAAGGAGAACGAACGAACAAGTGGCTAAAGATTCGCTGACATTATTGCCAAATGATTATACCATTAAGTGTACGGAAGTTATGGAAAATCGATAAGTATAACGAGTTGTGAAAATCAAAAGGCATATAATGAACAATTAACAGACGACAGTGGGGAGTAATAACGGAGGAGCACTAAATAATGGTAATAGGGTGGACCGTTAAGGGTTGATGAGATAAAAACCGTCGGTGATCATTAGCGAGAGGATCTTGAACATCCTCGCTATTTCTTATTCTTTCTAACTTTCTCCTAGCTCTCCTGCCTCTCATAGCCGCTATCCTCGCGATCGTAAATGGACTTTCGCCTTTCTCTCTCCCTCTCTCTTCTTATTCTCCCATTATCATATCCTCCTCCCTCATTCTCTCTTTCTTAAAGAAACTTTTAATGTAATTGTCGCGGGACGTGAAAACGCTGCTCGTCGTTGCGCAGTTTTACTCAATCCTGTGTGTTGGCTCTGCTGATTCTGTCTCCTCTGGCAATTATTAGTTTTGTAGTTTTATTAAAATATTATACAGTATAGATCCTCGAATTCCAATATTGCAGAATGGTCCTTAGTGTGCTCTGGTGGAAAAAAAATCAAAGTCTACGAATAACAGTAGACCCCGATACCTAACTGGAATTCATTGTCATTGAAGATAATGGGTAGCAAACGTAAAGGATCAGGCGCGAAGCCGAAACGCCTCTAACGATATTATTCCTCGGTTCATTTAAGTTAGATAACAACAACTATATACCATAGAGTGAGTAAGTGCAACAGAGCATGGAACAGGGAATAAATAGATCGAGAGAGAGAGAGAGAGAGAGAGAGAGAGAGAGTGAAGGATTGTGCAGTATAGGGAGAGAGAGAGACGGAGAAAGTCTAGCAAGGTAGGTAACAGGCACCGTGGTACAATATCCGCTACATCTCTTGCCTCCAACCTAATTACTTCCCGGCCTCCAGGAGGGCAGCATCCCAGGAACCGAGCATCACGGTAGCAGCCCAGGCGTCCCAGCATCCCAATCCCTCCCCCCCTCCCCCATCGTGAGTATCCCACCTCCTCCTTCTCCTCAGATAGTAGTCTATCGTAAGAACGATAGCCTCTCTTATTTTATTTCTTATACTCTAGTTTAATTAGTTCCCCGATAATACCTGCTATCTCTTCTCCGCAGTCAAGAGAGAATAAGACTCTTTCTCCATCATCCCCCAGGAATATCGACTATCCTCATCTTCGGCCCTTTTATATATTCCCTAGAGCGTTTCTCCCTCAATTTCATTTGAATCATTTCAGATTTTAGATTCATCCATCCCTGGCCTTATCCCTCGCGAAAACCCTCGAAAAGTTAACATTTATTATAACCAACCACAAAATTGCCCCGCCAGCCCCCGTTTACCAATGTCAAATGGTTACATCGAAAATCCATCATGGCCGCCCCGTTGTATTTCAACTACTCCCTACAAATTTTATCTCGACTCGACTCTCTTGCACTCTCGTATATTTATTTATTTTTCAACCCTTTGCCAAAGAGGGGAACCTAAACCCTCGAACCACCCTTCCTCCTGTACCACACTGCACCAGCAGCCCTTTCGGGTTTTGTGATGCGTGCAGACGGTCGCGCACCGTAGATCACGCGTGGTTGCACCGAAACTGCATAACTGCAGCCACCAGCGTCAACAAAACGCTACCCCTGCCACCAATTAGGCCAATGGTCCCGTTTTAAACGACAATAGTAATATGTCCCCATTGATGGGACAAACTGTCGCAATTGATATACTAAAACGAGGACACCATCGCCTAATGACCCGATGCTACGCTGCAGAGACTATACCTGCTGTGGAACATGCACTATGCACTATACTTGTTTTCCTTGACTCTATTTATATCTCCGGCTATGTTGGCTCATTAGTATATACCTGTATCAGTTGCAGCCACTGCGAGTATAAATGTAAAATTAAATCTACAGGAGGCTCGATTTGTATTTACTTGATCCCTAGTACGTATTTCTAGACTGGCATTATCATTTCACATGATTTATCATTCCGATATGAGTTCTAGGCCTTTGCCACGCGTTTTCCTCAATCTAGGGTTTTAACAAACTCTATTAGCAATTTGAATATTCAGTACTGTTTTCTATTACCGATTACATACGTGAAATACTGTACTGCTCAAAACGTATCCATCATTTGTATGGTGCGGTACGGTTTATAGTGAGTCAAAAAATAGTAATTGAAATGGCGAGAATTGTTATTGTGCTCATGGTGTCATTAATATTTTTATTGAATCGCATTGATTCTGCACGTATTCTTGGTATTTTTCCGCATCCTTCTCACAGTCATCAGGTGATGATGTCATCTTTATTTAATAAGACTCAGTGTCAGTAATCAGAACTATTTACTTCTCAGATATTCTTCCATAGCTTGACCAGTGAGCTATCCAGAAGGGGACACGAATTAGTCATATTTACACCAAAAGTTACAAATGATACTAGCCTAGTTAATTTCACTGAAATAAGTCTCGTGGAGGCATATGCTGCTGGTTGGAAAGAGATTGTCAATTATTCAAGCTATCGCGAGCTCTGGGTCTTTTTCGACGCTTGTTATAGGGCCGGTGTCTTGTTTTCTGAATCAATACTGAGTCATCCAGAGATGGAAAAAATTTTGAATCCACAAAGTGATAAAAAGTTCGACTTGATACTCATACAAATATTTTATGTGGATGCTCTTCACGCCTTATCCAGCATCCTGAATGTTCCTATGATAGGATTGACGTCGCTGGCTCCTATTGGCATACATCATCACACTATGGGTAAATAGAAACTACTAGGGTGGTCCGTTATATGTTTTTTAATCTGAGGGTTTTGAGGTATTAGATACTTATTCCATTTAATAGGAAATCCTCCACTGCTATCATATATTCCTGACGTCATGGGTGGTCAGCCAGTGAACATGAATTTTTGGCAAAGAATAATAAATATTTATTGTTACGGTCGTCAGATTTTTGAATTTAACTTTATTCATCTCAAGAAACAGGAGAGGGTTTTGAAAAAATATTTTGGTAACAATGCTCCTGACATTCGTGACGTTTCAAAGAATATCAGCTTACTGCTTGCCAGCACTCAATATCCGATTTATCATCCGCGCCCTGATATGCCATCTGTTAAATTAATTGGAGGTTTACGATTTTACAAATCCACTCCGAGGGAAAAAATGTCACCGGTACGTAAAATTTAATCTTGAACGAAGTTGATTAGGTTATCATTTGCTTCATCAATTTGTATGGGTTTCAGAGACTACAAAATATTTTAGACAATGCAAAAGAAGGTTTTATATATTTTAGTCTGGGTTCAAATGTTAAATTGTCACAGCTTAGCGAGGAAAATCGCAACGTATTCGTACATGTTTTGGCTGAATTACCTTACAAGGTAATATGGAAATGTGACCTCGACGATTTACCTATAAAAGCTAAAAATATATTTTTAGAAAAATGGGTACCACAGCAAGATATTCTCGGTAGAGTAATAAATACAGAGAAACATACCGACAATGTTTTCAATCGGATTGATTATTTATATTTTCCTTTACAGCTCATTCAAATATTCTACTATTCTTATATCAGGGTGGCCAACAGAGTACCGAGGAGGCTATTAATAACGGAGTTCCCTTAGTGGGCTTTCCAGTTTTCAGCGATCAGCGATCAAACGTTAATAATGTGGTATCCCTAGGGATTGGACAAAAGATTGAGTTAAGCTCTATGACTAAAGAAAGCATGAAGAAGACTGTGTTAGAAGTAATCCAGAATCCAAGGTAAAAAAATGTTCAAAACTTTACCCATGCCAAGGTACATACATACAAAAACCCCTTGTTTTACAGGTACAAAAAAAATGTAATTGAACTTCGAAATTATATTAATGACAGAATGAATCACCCAATGGAAGAAGCAATATGGTGGACTGAGTATGTAATTCGGCACAAGGGTGCACCTGCCTTACGTAACAGATATCAGGATGTTCCTTGGTATCAAATGGAAGGCCTGGACATTTTAATATTTTTTATAATTTTACTCTATGCATTACTGTACAGCATGTATCTTGTGACACGCTGTATAATTTCTAAAATATTCCTTCGAGCGAGAAGTTCAAGAAATTTGGACAGAAATTGGAAATCGGACTAGAAGAAGAGGGGGGCGGGGCAGTAGGAGTAATTAGTTGAAGATAAAGAGGGTGGAAGGTTGACAATAATAGAAAGCTTGCCACATAATGCAACTCGCTAGGAGCAATGAGCTACGAAATTGCTTTACGCAATGGACCAATTATTTGTTAAAAATGTTGCGCAAACCCCCGAGATCGACTCGGTGTTTGATACGATATGAATATTATTGAATACGCATCGACGGGCACGTTTGATTGCACCAGGCAATAATTGATGGGTGCCAATTGCCAGCTGTGCCTATTCGTCTGGCATGGACGCTTCCATTTCTCCTAGCAATGGCGATGGTGGTTGGATACCAGCTGCCCCTTTTGCCCATCGACAAAATAAAATGCAATACACAACCCCCTTTCACTCTGTTTGACCTAGCATCATCCCTTTTGCAACTAGCCACTGGAACAACGTTCCCAGCCGAATACCACCACTACGTCTCCCCCAACCAAGGTCCTTTACCAAACCCTTTGCCTCCCTTCAGTTCGCTGCACTCTAATTCATTTTGCACGAATCAACGAACTGCCGCGCGTTTCGCTAATTTCCCTGTGATTTCCTCTACTCTTCTTGTTCTGCTTGACAATCATCGTTGTCCCCTCTATTCGCATTCGTCAATTCTATCTACTTATACCTTTTATTCCGCAGCATCCAATTGGCTATTACAATAGAGATTTCTTATGATAATCATAGAGTTTGCTGTCAGAATTGGCCCATGGAATAAAGGTGGATGTCAAAAGGGGACCGAGTACCTTTTAGAAGCTTAGGGATTACACTTGAAGACGGTTAGGAGGGAACTGAAGAAGGAGCGGGCGGGGGGGGGGAGAGAGAATGTGTGTGGAATAGGAACGGAATTCAAGAACAACTAGAGGGGAAGGTAGAGGGAGAGGGAGTGTGTGTGTGTGTGTGCGCGTGTGAAAGAGAGAGAGCGAGCAAAGGGAGAGGGGAGTTTCTCGTCGCAAGCCGCCTATTCCCACGAAGGATTCAACTGAACTTATAATACCTTGCGATGCGGGATCCCTTGCGGCACGCTTCCCATTTCCCAGTCGGTATTCGCACACCTTTATAATTAATGCCCTAATGCTGTTTATTAGGATCGAATAAACATTACGGATTGCCAACGAAAAGTATTACGTACCCTAGTACTGCCACCCTCCAAAGCGGCTATTCTGAAATACTAAAAGAACTCTATAAGTATAAGAAGATTCACAGTAAAAATCTGAAGCGATTTTATAGGGATGTCTTGGGATAAACTACCACCCCTGCACTCTCCATATCCCTATTCCTATTAGTAAAATACGCGAAAACCCTAGTGTGAGAGATAAAAAAAGATAATAGGAAAAAGGAAACTGTAAAGTCCCCAAGGAAGAATGAACACTATACAGGAAACCATTTTATGCGAGAGATACTTTGAATAGCAATATCCATTATCCGAAAGTTACACCTGAACGGTCATCTCGTTTCTCTGTGATCGGATTGAAGCTAAACGAAGTGTCGATAGGGGTACGTGAGAGAGAGTGAGAGAGAGAGCGAGACGGGGGGGACTGAAGAAGACACTGCTCAACGTGTAAAGTGTATGAAATCCACCGAGCGAAGGAAAGGAGAAAGGAGTTGGAGTGTTAAACAGAGAATCCAACGATTGAACGAGTTGCATTACTTTAATCTTCGAAGAAAATCTTGTAAATAATCGTGGCAATTACCAGGATCGAGCTAAGGCAGAACGTTCAGGGGGATGAAGAGGACTGAAGACTTTTCCCAAAGACATAAGAGTTGGGGTGGACACGATCCGAGAATACGATCGCACGAGGGATGAGAAGCACAAGGGTAGAAATGAACCAAGGGATTCTGAGAAACAACCGAGAGAGCGGGTAGTCTTATTTCATTAGCAAAGACGACAAATTGATTGATAATATTGGCTCAAGTATTTCCTAGAACGTCATCCAAACTTTTTGGTTCAGAAAATTTTCCTTTTTTTTGGCCTTTTTTTCCTTTCGCTGCCAATGGGACAGGATGTAGTATTTTTTATCTCATCTGCATACGTACCTATTATCTCGTTCTCCACTATCTTTTATCAGCAACCCTTCTCACATTGGCCCAAGATGCGTGGTGCCAGTCGACAATCCCAGATCATGTAATGCGCCATTGAAAGCTTTCCCTACATGAATATCTAAGTATGCAAATGTCCTGGTACGTTAGGCATTGCTACTCCTCACCTCGTAGGCGTTAGTCGTGCTTCGTTCCTTAGTCTCTTAATATATAGACACTGATAGGCAGGGTGGTCTTGGCGTAAATTTTCATCCCTTAACCAGAAACGCCTCTAGATGCCCATATTACATTGGCATAGGAAACACTTGCTAAATTTTCGTTACAAGGAAACCACAAATCAGCCCTTCACCCGTCACAGGAGAAACCCTCAAGTAGTTACATCTATAACCCAGTATTCTACAGCATCCGATAATTCATGTATGATGCCAAAACTACCCCTTACAGATACCACAATCCCTTATAGGTTGAACCGATTTACGTGCCAAAAATTTCATCCCCTCAGCAAGATTATGGCTTTGCCCATGTAAAAATATATAGTCAGGTGGGACAATACATATGGTTCAGGAAAAAAAAAATGAAAATTTTGTTTACTTTTGCACCATAAGGGTGGCACGTTCGTACTAGGTTGTATTGTTGTACAAGAAAAGAACCGTGTTAGTACTAAACATACCATCGACGGGTCATTTGAGCCTTTTAAAGCCAAAAATATGTTTATAAAAAAATGTCGATATGTTTAGTGTTAAGGAACCAGAGCGAGATAGGAACGTATACCCGCTAGGACGGAAGTAGCCCACCGGAAGAGAGGCGTGCCTCCATTTTTCGACAAACGATGGTATTTATTTTGGCAGGAAAGCGTCGCCGCATGTCTCCAGGCGACGTCTTGAATCCCAGGCAGTCCAGACACGTAGTAGACCTTCCCAATACTCATGTAGGAAAACCTTCCGACATACCTGGTAGTATACTGGTACATCCTTGACTTTTATACAAACCACACGCGCGTTCACATATGTGGCCATATGTGCCTGAGCCCTGGATTCCTTGTATAAGTCTTCTCTGGACTCGGCTCAAATCAACAATGGAGGAACGTAGCATTCACTGTGCTCGAGGATGAGGAAAAAGAAGATAAGCAGCCTACTAACGAGACCAGAGACGAGATCACGTCCTGCTTCGGCATCGGCCTGTGTAGAGGTCTACCACTGGCCAAGAAGTGGTAGAAGAAGAGGTAGAAAGGAAATAAATAAGGAAAAAAGGAAGTGGAGGTGAAAGAAGTGTAGGGTGCTGTAGGTCCGTTTCAACGATTTTCAACGCCGATAAAAGTCAATAGGACGCCACACGTGCTCTTCTCAGGACGTGAATCGCTTTATTCGAAATATCTTTTATTTTATTGAAGTTGCCTGTCCTACTTCTTATCTAACTATATTATACAGACTAAGACTGAGTTTGATATTTCTTGCAATTTTTTTATTGTTTCTATCCTCTTCATTTCTTTTCAGTTATCCACTCTTGGTCATTTCTCTTTTTTGATTTTATTTTCATTTTTGGACTTTGTCATTCTGTCTTTTTTCTTTCTTCCCGCTTTCGCGCGAATAACATTTGTGAAAGCTTTTCGAATGGCACTTCTATCACGAGATGCAAGCAAGCGGCTATTAATATTATAAGGAACAGATCACCGCAAGTATCCTTTATCTGAAATTTGAGAATAGCATTTTTTTTAAAGTTTCAAATAAAATGATGATTCTATTTATTATACTCACCATTGTTGAGAAGTTCATGTGTTTTGGCGTTCGTAAGTGACCGGCAAAAATTATTAACGTTATGAAATGTGACACGAAAATGCTGTATGATAACCGTGATAACAGTTTCAATATTTTGGAAGATAGAATACTATTGATAATTCCTGAAACACAAAGTCGATGAAGAAATTTATAAATATTTCAAGCTCTGTATATCACTTATCTGTACATTGACATTTTAATTCTAATTACCTCCGTATCCATAGTAACAGACAAAAATGAGCCAGGCCATCGCTAGAGCCCAGATAGATTTATGAATTGTACCAAACAATATATGATTCCCGGCATTATAAGTTTTCTCATTAGTAATAATGTCATAGGAACCCATAATAGGGTATAAGAACGCAAATAATGCTAAGCACCATCCACTAATCAGTTGGATCTATAAACATAATTTGTCATTAAATTAATAATACAAGTGATTTATATTAGAAAATTTACCTTAGACATCGTGATGCTCTTGTGACAGTACATAAAGTAACCTGTCAGAATTCCAATTAAGTAGGGTACTATCCTTATGTGAGTATGATCGTAATACATAGTTATATGCATGTTCAGTATTTCTTCGCTATAGTAATACAATTTTTACATTAATGAAAAGATGCACAATAACTCTGTTTCGTAAGCAACAGTGTGGATTTCATAGCAAACAGTAAACATACTTTCTCTGAAACGTAATTGGTAACCCAGGCAAGTTCAGTATCCATAATGTCAGCGCCTGAATTCCGGTAACAACGGCGATGAGAATGCACAAAAATGCTATACCCAATTTTGGACTATACCGTAGAGGAATGATCAGCAATGGAGATATAAGAAATAATTGTATATCCATAGAAGTGTACCAAGTCTGTAAGACACACTGAAATCCCAACAAAAAATATTCTAAATTCATTATGAATTTGAAGAGCTTAAAAACTTTCAAATTATATTTACCCTATTCGCGTTATCCTTATCGTAATTGTTCATATGAAAAATAGGCTGCCACCAATTTATCTTACAGGCAAGACTATTGCTGTCAACTTGTTTCTTCCAATATGGACCTGTTGACAGTCTGTGTAAAACGGTAATATAAATTCCAACGACTGCCAACAAGACTGGTGTCAGTCTTAAGTATCTTTGAAGAAACTTCTTGACATGATTAACTCTTCTTTTCTCTAAGCTTAGCATTAGACTGTAGCAACGTACTAAGCCAGCAATTATTAAAAATGTATCAACCGCCAGGCAGAAATTCCAAATTGGCAATATTGCGTAGATCTTGTGGGTCTGTCGTAAGAACATTATTGTTACAATACACAAATCTCATTAAATTTATGACGATGAATCAAATTAAACTGATTATCTCAGATATTGTATTGTGATTAATAATATCTATAATTGATCTTACGTTGAAATAGGATATCTTATTCGTATAGGGTAAATTCGATGAAACTAGACCTTGATGACCGAGTGCAACCCATAGAGCTGATAGCGATCTCATCCCATCTATGCATCCTATCGTATCTTTCTCCGAATTGGCAAAATTAGTCAACTTATTCCAGGAACGACTTAGGGAGAAGGCTCTGAATATATCGAAAAGTAATCCTGTATTTTTTAAGAATATTAAAAATTATTAATGTTTGTCATATTTTAAAATTGATTGATTGATTGCAGACAAGGAATAATGACTTGCCTTCTTTTTGATGGGTTACATTATCGATTAACGTTCCTATCGGCACCAGTAAAATTATAAGACCCAAGAGAGTTCTGAATAAATCAAAATTACAATGACAACACTTACTCGGTTATATTGATTAAAATTTTATACTTACAATATTATATAATCTCCTCGCGTAAACTTTTCTCTAGGTTCGTTATTGTAACAATCTTCAGGAGTCACTTCTACAAAGGTACCGGTACCCGGTAGGATCCTAGCTGCAGCCACATTTAGAATATCCTGAACATCCCTGTGCGAGCAGGATGCAGGAACACATATAGCCCATTCGAATCTAGATGCTTTTGGTGCCGGAAATATTCCCTAAAGTTACATGAATTATACTAAATCCTTTAAAGCATAGCCTTCATCAGTATAACTTTAGATTTAATGAACGTACTCGTACAAGCTCTTCTATTTCTGTATCAATACGATCATAGGTTGACTGTCGCAATAGTTCAAACCACTTCGGATACTTCTCGCGGATCAATCCTTTATTCAAACGAATATTCGCCATGCAGTATTGCGGTTTGATTTCCATTGGAGCAACCACAGAGAGACACTCGTCAAAGTCTCCCAGAGTTCTTATATTCCCCATGAGAATTCCGTGAGGAAATTTCGCAGAAGCGTCCATCACTGTGATAGAAAAATTACCAATGTATTAATTGCAAATTTCGTGGCGTATCGGATTCATTCATTTCATCCAGTTAATTTTTGCTTCCTCGATGCTAAAGTATGTATACCGAAGATAAGCTGAACCGATGTAGTTGATGCTTATAGTACATAGAACTTGGCCCTATTCGTTCACCCGAGAACCACTGCCATCATTTCCTAATCGTACTTTCATCTCCATCAATTTAGCCTTACCAAACTTAATTATATAATGAAATGTACGTGGTGCTCAAGTATCTGATTTGAAACTTTTAAAACCCAACTCCTCTTATTGTACATCGCTCGAACTTATAATTATATATATATAATTATAACAACACTCACTTCTGATCGCCCATTCCGTCACGTTCTTAATTTCCTGAAGATAAACCGCAGCATCTCTCTGACACGCAGGACTCAAATTTTCCAAAAGTGAATGACTAGCCTCCCAAACTTGTGTGAACCAATTAGGTGAAATTATATCGATTCTCGTAGGATCCTCATTAACGTTCGGCGCCTCGACGCTAGTATTAAGCAAAAATGTGTCATGATACGAAGGATATCCCAAATTCCACGTTTCGTTAAGAACATTAAGTGTCGAATTAACGCGTTCCCGAATTCCGCGATTTAGCTTTGTATTGTCTGGTACGGTGCTGAACTTTGCGCATTCGGTTTGGCACTTGCTACTCGTAGCCGACACGATAAAAATGTGGTTCAGTACCAATAGGTACAGTCCAAGGAAGAAATGCATTCTGTTGAAACGTCTTCGACGGCGTGGAAAAGACTGGTCTTAAAAATGATCTACCTTACGATTTTCAACATAAAGAGAATGGAACCGTATGAGACTCTCCCCGAACTTGCACCAAACCCCCAAAACCATACTGAAGTTTTCTTTTAATCTTCCAGAAACCATTCACTACGTTCCCCTTCTTATTATATTTTCGTGCTTGGCCCCTCCTCTCTTGGAGTGTTGTGTTACTCTTTCTATAGTCCCGGAGGACTATAAGCGCCAAACCAGTCTAAGCAACCGTTGGTAGACACTTGCGCAATTACCCATTGCATAGAGGATTGCATGGATAGTGTTCCGTTTACATGGCTCTAGCTTCCGTAGTGTAAACTCCTCAATTTACTTGGAAAGAAGAACTAGGGACTCAGTTATTTGTTCTTTTATTAATACTTTTTAAACATGTAACGAGTTAAATGAGAAAAAGGCGATTCGACGAGCAGGTAGACCAGCAAAGATATCAAAAAGATAATGGCGTAATCTCCTAGAAAATCGCGAATCTGCAACAGGAATATTTAATCAGGATACCTTTTGTTTTCATATTTTTACCAGGAATATGACGACAATGAGCGTCCAGACTTATACATGTAATTTGTCAATTCTTTTTAAATGCATAATTGACATCCAAAACATTATATTAGCATTATTTCATAGAACGACATTCGGTCATGCGAGAGGAAAATTAGCAAATCGCAAGAAAGCGCAGTAATGTATGTTATTCGAGGTGTTATGCCAAAAGTATATATTTGAAGACGACTAGATAACCTACCGTTATGTATGTGTGCAATTGTCGAGGTGACTGCAATACTGCAGAATTGTAAAGCAACACCGCCAAATGTGTGAGATACACGCAGTAACTTATTTTGCCAAATATCTTGAAAATACCACATGACAATAAAGCATTGATAGGACCTAGAAAAAGAAGCACCTTTCGATTATAACCTTAATAAATTCCTTAAAATTAAGAGACTAATAATATGATAATTTTTCAAGTGTCCGAAGATTAAAGTTCATTTTACAGTATTCAATAGATATGCAAATCATCCAGTACTATATACATGCATATGTATTTATATATTACAAAAAGTGATACAGAAGTGTAAACAAATAACCGGCTTTTCAGAGGACCCGATCAATGCGATTGCAATTAACATAAAAGGCTATGCATAGCACAATACCCAATGGTGTTCACTCAAAGGTCGGCGATACTAAAAGTTTTCGCAATACGCCTACATAGTAACCATGAAATATGGTGACTGTGATCTTTTCATCAATTTTTATTCATTGCATAGGAAGAGGCTGCAGTAGGTATACGAAAGAGATAAAGTCAGACACTTACCGGCGTAACCCGTGTGACAGGCATAAACGATCCAAGCGACACAAATCGACCAGGCAAAACGATGGAAACCACCATAGGTAGCAGCCTCCCATAGATCGTACGGATGGTGAATAGAAGTAATCCCCTTTGCACCATAAACGCAGGCATACATCACCGCCAAGGACAAAGTCCACCCAAGGATTATTTTCCACTGTGAACCAAAGTAAAAAAGTTATTATTGAATGTGCATTATTCATCAATATTTCCTTAACATCTTTTTTTCTTATTTTTATAAACTTTTTCGCCTGTGACGTCAATAGATATTATTTTTATACTTTTTCCAATCGCACTATCCTCTTTTCATGGAGTATTCCTCCAAGACACAGTCCTACCAGGTACGGTGACATTCTGTTGTGGGTAGCCATGTATATACGGTGAGCATATTCGTTCAGGAGTGAATTACTAGAAGATTCAAATTTCTTAACGTACTCGGAAATACAAAAATCATATATATACATACATCCGGAGTGTACATCAAACAAGGGATATTACCTCACAGAAAATACGTAAGTTCCAGGAAGTTTGTAGATGACAGTGGTAACGAACGGTAAAAGAATGGAGAATATAAGTGCGATAGCTATAATCATTTTTCCTGTGTATTTCCATTTCCATAATGGATAAACGATTAATGGCGCAGTCAAGAATAATTGCATATCAGCCGATAGATACCAGGACTGGAGCATACACTACAAAAAAAAAAAGGGATCTGTTATGCGAATTAGACAAACGATATATTTTTCTTGTATTTCTCTTTTTTTGTCAATTATATCACGCGAAAATAAAGTGATTTGCGAATAGTAGTTGAGAACGATACAGTTAGTTCACAGATATATGACGGGTTGCAGTGCACAGGCTGACTTACCTTATCATTCCCTGAATCGTAGTTATTAACGTATAACAAATTTTGCCACCAATTTCTTCTACACGCCTCGCTGTTTCTCGTAACGTAATAATTCCAAGCTGGTCCATTGTCAAGTCTATCATAGATCGTCACGTAGAACAATATAACGAAAATATAAGTAGGCGTAAGTCTTAAATATCTCTGTAACGCCGATTTGACAAAACTTGCCGATCCCTTTTCCAAGTTTCTCATTAAAGTGTATGAGCGTAGGAGGCCACTCACGAGTAGAAAAGTATCAACATTGAAGTAACTGTTCCATAATGCGTAATAGAGGTAATTATTATGCGTCTGAAATTCAGAGAGCAATTTAATATAAAAGAAACGAATACACAGAATATCAATGGACTTTATCACACTTTATCGCCTAACCAGAAATTCCTAATATTTACGAGTACGTAACTACTGACGTACCTGCATAGTTTCCAATTTATTGATGAACGGTAATTGGCTAATCAGTATTATCTGATGTGTCATTACCACCCAGAGTGTGGACAGAGAACGTATACCCTCGAGACAAGTTATGGAATCGTCTGGATAAGTTTCCATATTCACCAAACGTCCCCAATTGTCAAACAGAGAAAAATAGCCAAGTGTTTTCCAAAGTAGTTTGTCGCTCTCGCATTTATTCTCTATTAAATTTAGACTAATGTTACAATATTTTCCACGCGTCATAATTATACATAATCTTGACCATACGTACTTTCTATATCTATGCTTCGTCTGCGGCATACAGTACCAGTAACGACAGCAAGGCAGAGACCGACTAGAATAATTCTAAAAAGATGAAGAAGAGAGAAGAGTAATGATTAGAAAATATAATAAAAAATATCTATACAAGTTATAGGTATATATGCATATATCTTACGTCACTAAAAAATCGAGCAGTTGATAGGGTCTTCTTATTGAGCCAACATAACAGTTACTCTCGTCCAATGAAATCGATATGTGTATTCCACTAGGAAAGATTGCTCTCTCAATAGCGTTCATCGATAAAATTTTTACGTCCCGAGCCGTGCAAGAAGATGGAATACAGAGAGCCCATTCGCTGTAGGAATACGTTGGGAGTATCAGAGTACCCTGTACAGTATGAAATAACTAGGTTATATCTGGATCGGGTAGACGTTATGTGTTTTACGTTAAAGAAACCCGCGGGTAATGTAAGACGTCATTTTTGCGAAGTATCTTACTGTCTACTTTTGTTCCCATGCTGTTTTTTCTTTTATTCATAATTTTCAATATACCTGTAGCCAATCGTCCCCGGTCTCCAGTTTTCCTCTCTCGGCCGTCACGAGACTGATGAATCTCTCGTAGAGATGCTCCTTCTCTCCGTACGCTGAATAATGCAATCTTAATAAGCAATATTTCCCTTGATATTTCTCTTGGGGATGCTGCACTCTCAGACACTGATCAAAGCTTCCCATTGACCGAATATTTCCAGACAATACACCAGACGGATACTTTCCCATAGCGTCCATCACTGAGGGAAAGAATTAGGAATTGCAATGAAACAAGGGCCTTAACCTTATTATTTGAATTTTATATAAATTTTTTTTTTACTTACTGCTCACTGCCCACATAGACAAGTTTTGAGTTTCGAATAAAAATTCTTTAACGTCCTCTCGACATTTTTCGCTTACTTCTGCTGATATTGGCTCCATGTATGATGCCATTTGGGTGATCCAATTGAAATTCTTGGAATAGCTTAGAGAAGCACCGGAAACGAGAAGGACAATGACTACGTGAATGTCTGTAAGAGTTTTCATTTTTATCAGAAGTACTTCCTCACTTCAAAATAGTTTTCTGGAAAGAAACGGATAACAGAATCGTTTTTGAATTATCAATGCGCATATTGGTAATCCTATCTTGTACTGGAGTAACGCAAATAAAGTCATGCTAATAATTAAATGAACATGCCTGTTCTACTCATAAAAATGTTCCTGCGGTAAACCGCAGCATTCATTATAAAATACGAAATTACATAATGACTTCTTGGTTTACTCCTACATTTTCGGAATTCCTGTGAAAGAACTGTCAGTTGAAGGAATAGTAAACATATTGAAACATTATCTAATGAATACTAATATGGAAAACATTTTCAGCATGGCTGTATAAGGCTATGACATAGTCAATCTTCATATAACTTTATTTTTCTCTTATTTCCGACTACAGAGAACTATCCCGCAGTTTGGCAAGAAAAACCCGGAACACCCTGTACGTTTTACAAAATTATCATACTGAGACATGATTACTCAGTGCTGACACACTTAACAAATATTAACCCAAGTCTCGTCGTAAATCTTAAAACCATATGAACTACCTTAATACCAAAAACAGCCTCTCTTTACGTAGATACATAAATGCACTTGAATGCATTACGAAAATATCAAATAAAAATTTTGTTTATTCACTCGCAAATCTACTTTACTATTGGATCAATCTTTTGTGCATACATGCATAGTAAGAGAAAACAAGTGCAAACAGGTACTTTTGTGATTTCTCTGTAAAAGAATTACGCAACGCTTTGTTCAACTACTAGAATCATTGAGTAACATTCGAGAAATAATAATACACGTGTATCTTGTTTTCCTTTTCTTTCTATTTTTTCTTCTCGAATAACGCAGGTACCTACGCATGGACACGTGGAGGCTTGTACAAATAGCAAAGTCCCTCGAATGACTTTCTCTTTACCAACACTATAGCTAAATCTACAGTATGATAACTGTATAGCGTTAGAAATTACCACCTTTACGTGAATGGATTTGTACCAATCAAGGATTAATCGAAATTTCGAATTTTTCTTTTGGAATGTCTACAAATTGTTCTATCGGCAATGATAATCTTTTAGTTCAATATGTAAACATGTAAAATTATACTTTAACGTTACCTTAGCGTCACGTAAAAATTAATAATCACCAACTGCTTTTATTAAACGAAAATTTACACTGCAAATTAAGATATTGAACATTCGTACTGCCTACAGTGAATCGTGACAATTTGAGAATATTAAGAGACTACAATACTGTCTGTACAGTACGTAAATTGGTAAATGTGATGACGTCTGCATATTTTCACTCGACAAAGAATGGACATCAATTCAGGGCCGCATTTCCTAATTGAACTATAACATGCAGTCGTCATATGTTCGGACTGCAGCCATTCGTCAACACCTATTCACACCTCGAAAATTGTCCTAGGTGCTAAGTTCACGGAGAATAATACAAGAGAAATGCGGATGAGCTAATATTAATTTTCAGGTACACAGTAAACAATATGACTACGTGAATTCATTTAACATAATCAACAGCAGAATGGTTCTTATCGATAGATTTGAATAAATGTATGTGGACGGCATATTTAAAGGAGTAAAATATAAAATGTCTAAATTACGAAAAACATGTTTTTGAGTTGTCGAAACAAAGTTCAAACTTTAAAAATCACTAGTTTGGTCATAAAATGTGAATTGTTGAGTCCATACGGAATAGTGTATAGAAAATAACAGTAATCGAACCAGACCTAGACGAGTTTATCCCACTCTTAGATAACTCGAATGAGAAATGACTCGACTCGTACTATAGGTGTAGGAAAACTTGATCCCTCGCTGCATTCTTGCAACTTCGAACTTGCTGATTTGTCAATACAGTTAATTTGCAATAAGGTGCATGCGCCGCGACGCGTCGTTACATCACGGCCAGTCAAAAGAAAACCGTCTTAAGTTTATCGAATCAGCATTGAAAATTCGACAAATATAAATCTAAATATATCAACGTTACGATAAAATACCACAGAGTGAAAGTTAACGCGTTTCTATAGGAAACTTGGTGGATTTTAAATAAATCCTATTAGGAGTTACATAGATATAAAATTTTAATAATCACCTAATGTGACCTTAAGTTCTTATGCGAATCATGCGCGTCAAGGTGACAGTGACACAGAGTACAAATAGTGCTATTCGTCTTTACAGTCGCTTCTCATAAAACTTTCTTACTGGAAGCAAGAGTAGTCAGTTGATCTTGGAGTGGGACTAGTATCGTTTGCTTCTGCCACGAGATACCTTTCGAATGACATAAATAAATATAATGTTTGTAGAGTGTGGTTGATATATAAAATTACTGTGAACCGTTTATTAATGATGTTAAATTAAATTGATCGTTGTAAAAGCGGTAGACAGAATATTATCGATAACAGTAGGAACGATGAGCAACGTAAAACAGATTGTGTCTAATTGCGTTTTTGTAATTATTTTGTTCTTGCCCCAGGCGTTTACTGTCGATCCGATAAATGTCTTGAAAATCGATGCTCCTCTTGTTATCAAAAATGTCAATGAAGATCTGGTCTATGACACGTACAATGAGAATATGCTGCCGTTACTGTCAAGGGATCTCAGCCTTATGTCTCAGGCCATTGAGATGATCGATGACAGCTCCTGCAGGGATCAATGTAAACTCATGCTTAACGGGTTACACAATCTGACAAGCTGGGCGGTCAAGTTCTACGACGCCTCTGGGAAGTTCCCCGAAGGCGTTCTCGGTGGTTCGGTTTATCAGTTGGGTAACTTCGACGAGTGCCTGGAAATCGGCAACGTGAAGGAGGAAGAGACACCGTCAGGATTACGGGGTCAGTATTGTCTAGGTGAGGTCAACATCGACGTGCCGAATATATATCTTGAGAAGGATGGTAGCATTTGGGAGTACTTCCGGAAAGCGAAGGAACGCTACCAGGACACGATTACGAAATTGCACTGGGGAATTTGCGTGCCTGCTGCATGCGCTCCCCAAGATGTCGAGGATGTCATCAGGAGAGTCCTCGCCGTTGCGTTCAGTGGATCCAGACTTAAATTGACACCCAGGATTCCGGAAAATTCATGCTACACCAGGAAGCCATTGAACGCCGATTCCTTGGACGTGATTTATTTGTAAGATAACGAAGTTTCGAGGAAAACAAAGTGCAAATTTATGAACTTCATTATAATTCTCTATAATTTTGATTTTAGATGTATCTTATTATGTATTACTGCTGCCATGATTGCCGGAACTATCTTTCACTGGCTATATCTCCGAAATGACGAAGAGGTTCCTAAACGCACACTTCCTCAAGTGATGCTGGCTTTTTCAGTAATATCAAATTTTAAAAAACTCTGCGGACCCTGCCACAACGATGGTCTTAATCTCGAATGCATATCAGGAATCAAATGTGTCGCCATGTTCATGATAGTAGCCGGACACACGCTGATATTCGTAGTGAGTGGACCCGTGCTGAACAGAATTTTTTGGGAGGAGGTGAGTGCTCTGGGATTTATGTAAGATTTTGATAATTTGGAATTTTTCCACTAAGCAATTACGTAAGTATCTCTTCCATGTACGTTTCAGGCTGTCAGCAAAGTTCAGAACTCAGTTTTCCTGAATAATCCACTACTGGTAGATACGTTTCTACTGCTCAGTGGATTTCTAATGTCTCGTCTATTGCTACGTGAATTAGATAAAAGGGGTCACGTTAATTTCATATTTCTCTACATTTTCCGATACATCAGATTGACCCCAGTTTACATGGTGATGTTGGGTCTGTACATGACGTGGTTACCAAAACTGGATAAAGGTCCTTTGTGGTATAGGATGGATCTCGAAAAGGAAAGATGCTTGAGCTCATGGTGGACGAATCTTCTCTACGTAAATAATTACGTCAACACTGATAACCTGGTGCGCAAAATCAACCCCTGTCAAAATTCACAGAAAATATATTAGGTCGTCTTTATTTACAGTGCATGTTCCAATCTTGGTACCTCTCGGTAGATACGCAACTCTTCATCTTGGCACCCATAGTCGTGTATCCTCTATGGAGATGGCGCAGACCTGGAGAATTTATTTTGGCAGGGGTGACGACCCTGTCGATGTTAATACCATTTACAGTAACACTCTTAAACAACCTGGATCCTACCTTCATGATTTATACTTCGTAAGTACTTTACTTACACCGCATATCCTCTTAACCTATATCAAGGATAAGAGAAGGTGAAAAAGATTTTTAAAATTATTATTTTCAGCGAAATTAAAGATATATCAACGAATGAGTATTTTCGCGGTAGTTACATAAAGACTCACATGAGAGCCAGTTCTTACTGTTTCGGTATAATTTTTGGCTACGTTGTTTACCGTATACAAATAGCTGAATTAAAATTGTCCAAGGTGCGTAACATCATCTGGAGGCTAGCATAATTTAGTAATAATCATTAATTATGCTTTTAGAATACTATAAAGATAGGATGGTTTCTTGGGAGCTTGTCATTACTGATATCCATGTATTCCATAAGTGTCTTTTATGGACCAAGAAAAAATTTTACAACTATTGAGGCTGCAATCTACTCGTCATTGCACAGAGCCATGTGGAGTCTTGGTACAGGCTGGGTGCTTGTAGCATGTATTACTGATAACGCGGGCCCTGTTAAGACTTTCCTTACATGGAAACCATTGACACCAATCAGTAGATTGACTTACTCAGCGTACCTGATTAATGGTTTAATTGAATTACACAATGTGGCAACAATTCGCTCACCTGAGTATCTGAACAATTTTAGTTTGGTTAGTATTAATTTATATCACATCTTCTCTAATAATATAATGCGAAGCTAATAGCAATTCTCTATAGTTCAAGGAGATTTTGGCACACATTACTTTAACATTTGGCGGTGCTGTCATCCTCTCAACCATGTTTGAATCGCCCATACTTGCGTTGGAGAAGACTTTACTGCGTAGAGGTGTGTAAATATTATTTCTCGAAACCGGCAAGATTAATTAGCATAACTTGATGTTTCTGTAGGGCAAGAAGCTGTATCCAGTAAAAAGATTAATATAGATACTAACAGCACCACGGAGGCATAGTCAAATTTGTATAAGTTGAATCTTTTTTGGTCTATAAGTCTTATAAAAAAAAAAGGAATGACAAAAACGAGTACGTATCCTCTCTTTATTCTGATTATCCTAAATCAATATTTAATTGTCATTAACCAGTGACTCCTCATGTTAGTATCGACGAGTACCATCTCTTATGTCCACAAATCTCGACGATGCATTTTTCCCACTCTGTTCCCAATCTTTGTTGAGGTTTTAGGATCGTTTCCTTTGGATATAGATATCGTTTAGTGACGTCGCAGTTTATTCCCTCGACGTTCTTCCTCAAGTCTCCTCCTGTTCCCAGTCCCAGTTCGCCTCCTCGGATCGCCTTCTCAGCTGCTGCTTGTAACTGGCCAACTGCTCGTCCTCGCTGGGCCAATGAAATCTTGAAGAATCCTCGTCAGTCTCGGATTTCAAGCTTGGAGTATTATCCTCACTCTGAGACCTGGACTCTCTCTCATCCCCAAGAAAATTTTCTAGATCCTTCGAATGTCCTCCCGTGGGATCCTTTCTACGCCTGTCGTTCGAATCGTCCTCCCGTCTGCTAGTGGAACCACTATTGGATGGTTTAGTATCCTTCGCTAAAAAACCGGAAGGTCCTTCCTCTTCTGATCGTGACTTTTGCACCTGCCAAGCTTTTTTGAATGGATGTATTTGCTCTTGTTCTACTAGCTTTGGTCTTTCCGGAAGTAAATATTCAGGATCCTCTTCACTGGCTTGACTCTTTATAATGGATTCACGTTTGAAGAGTCCTGAAGAACTTCTTGGAGCTGAATCACTCTTATCATCCTTCACCAGGTCCCATCCGGAATCCTCCTCTATCTCAGGATCGTCTAATCTACTTAGATCCCTCAGTGATGTCCTTTTACTTTCTTTCCGCAGGACGAAATCATAACTGGACATTTCGTCCTCTTCCTCCAGGGAAGTGGGCTGACTGCCACTGGTGTAAGACCTTCGTCTAGAATTATCCCAGCTACTCTCTTCCTCACTCTGTGTTTCCTCCCTGTCGAAGGGTAGTGCCTTTTCGCGATAATCATCCCTCCTGGGGGAATGGATAACATCATCCTCTGGCTCGCTAGGCTCCTGCGACGAACCCATCCGGGATACTCGTGGGATCCTCCAGGTATTCATTACGTCTATGTCAGTTGTATCTTTGAGCAATGCTATTTTACCCTCTGCAGAGGATCTTCTTGTAACTCTCCATTCCGCCCCGTCTTCGGGCTCCTGAGACGGTACATCCTGTGATTTTAATTTCTCTCTGCGTAATCTCAGTGCTTCCTCCCAATTTTCCTCATCCGATTTCCTTGGCTCGTCGTATGATTCTTCCATTTTCAATTTTCCTCGTGGAATTAACTCCTCTTCACTCCCCGAAGAAAACGTCCGTTTTGATTCCAGTGGCTTTTCCAAACTCTGACGCATAGGTCTGAGTTCCTCTGATGGAGACTTTATAGAGGCCCTTTTTGACTCTGATCCTTTGGATGATGCACGTTCCCTAGTTACGAATTCCCAAGATGGATTCTCGTCGGGTTCCCGTATGGATCTTCCCTTTGATTCTGATCTTTCTCGTTTAAATTGCCTAGCATCGTCCTCCTTGACTTTTTGAATTTCACTAGGTCTAGAAGAAGATCGTTCCCTCCTTAAAAATTCCCAGGAAGGATCCTCGTTGTCCTTGACGGAAGATCTTTTACTATCTATTGTCCTGGACTGAGATCGCCTGTCTCTCCTGAACTCCTCTTCACGCTGCTGTTGAGCTCTTTTGATATCCTCATCGGCATCCTTTACAGAACTTCTCTGACGACCCCTACCCCTTGGGCCCCTTTCAATGATCTCTTCTTCACGAGATACTCTTTTACTTGGTCCTCTTATCCAGTCCCAAGTAGGAATCTCTTCCTTATCTTCAGCATCGCGTCTTATCAGGGACTTCCGTCTAACTTCCTGTTTCTTCAAGTTCCAAATCTCAATAGGGTCATCTTCCTCGGTATCTTCTTTTTTATCATTCCTCGAAACACCCTCTGCTATATCCTTCTGCCAATCCCATCCAGTAGAGTCTACTTCATCATCCCCTATTTCCTTAGGCAACTTTTCTTCCTTTCCCCCATCCATTTGCGTATGTTCTTTATTCTCCTCACTCGTTGTTTCTATTACCAGACCGTCACTACTTTCCATTATAACATTTTTGACTTCTTGCATTGGCATATCAAAAAATAGAGTGAGCACCACCGATACCAATATAACAGCAGCAACTTCGTACAGGTCAATCTGCAAAATAATTTAATGCGATAAAAAGTGACATTTAAAAAGAATCTTCAAAGAGTACGTAGAGCCATTAATACTTACGGCCCTATGAATCTGGAACTCGGATGGATACCTAGTGGTGCCAACGTTGTAAAAGAAAACAGCAAATTGCGTCAAATAAACAGCATACGATATCCTGCTGAATATTACAGCCCATCTACTGGAGAGGATTCTGTTCACAGGACCTATACACGTAAATGTTTAAATTATTTAAATGATAGTTTAACAAAAATAGTACAAACTATAAACCTACCACCATGATTTGTAAAGCAGGCGAATATCGTCCAGCATAAAGTCAAGGACCAGGAAACTGGACAGATCACAGCAAAATGAGTAGCATCCTCGACGTCGTAGACGTAATCCCTTCTGGCGAGTTTCCAGGGTGAGAATAACGACCATCCCCCCAAGACTGATGCTATTAGCCAGCCCAATATAACGAGTATCTGATATAAAAGATATAATGATCTATCTGAAATCTGTGAAAAATTTTTCAAAAATTCATACCTTATGAATTCGAATATTTTTTCCTGTATAATCTAAAAGTACACCAAGTCCAACGCCACATAAATAGGGCGTAGCTCTGTGCAATGGTAATGCATAAGTCAAATTGGCTGTCTTGTACAGATGTTTCAGACTAATTGAAGAAAAAATTTATATTAATTAACATAATTAACATAAGTTTAGAAAACATTAAGTACTCACGTGATTCCATGGAATATCACTAAAGACAAATAATTATTCGACGTTGACAAGTAACGTACAGTAGCCGATACTTGCAATAAAAAGAATATTATCAGGATGCCAATTATTGGTTTGCAAATAAGAAAGAAGACGAGCATGGGTGCCAACAATGATAATTGCATATCAAGAGCCAGCTGATGTGTATGGGTAGCGCACTGAACATACGAACATATGGACATAATTACATATATAATAAGCAAACATAAGAAAAATTCGTATCAAATGTCCTCCTCACCATTTCTTCAAATGGAAAGAAATTTTGTATATATAATACATTAGTCCAGGCATTTCTTTTACATATATCCGCATTATTCTTTACGATGCTGTTCCACTGTGGTCCAGAACCGACATGTTCCATTACAAATGCGTACCAAAATACAACAACGAGTAATGCAGGTGTCAGCCTAAAATATAAATAATGAAGTAATGAAAAATTGCTGGCAATTACTGTGGAACAATGAAAATCGATTTAATTCAGAATTGATCTTACCTAATATACCTAGAAACGAATCTGCAGAACCATCGAATTTCTCCTCGAGTCCTCATCTCCTTCGCCATATTGTATGCCGTGAGGACTCCACTAAGAAGTAAAAATGAATCCGTATAAACCAAAGAAACTCTCAAAACAGAGCTGATAGGATTATTCGCCACCTGTCACACCGGGACATTAAAGAATTAATGGAAAACAATAGAAAAAACGACCTCGGAGCATTAAATCAGAAAGATTCATTCGTTACCTCCGTCAGTAAAATTCGATTTGCAAATGACATCCTTGATACAGGTATAAGTTTATGAGCCACGTAAAGAAAAATGGTAGCAAGCGATCTGATTCCATGTATGCATCTAATGTCTCCTTTATTGGATGCATTTCTAATAAGTGCATTGGTAGTTCTTCGCAGTGAAAAGGCCATTATAATCCTTTCTGAGTATGAGCCTAATAACAATAATAACCATGAGAATCTTATTATTATTTAAATTATAAAATATACCTTTTCCCTGCTCACTGATGCAATAGTCTCTCAAGGTTGCTATCAGCACCAGACAAAACGTCATAGCATAAAAGTACCTGAAAGAAAATTAAATCGATCAGATTAACTTAAGATAATATTCACGCATGTTACACATTAAATGATCTGCATCTATTAGAATACATGGAGCAAGGCCAAGGCTCTTCTTAAAGTGAATTCCCTGCTCGTACTAATCTATCCTGTCGCGCCGGCACAGATCTATTTTCATCTTAACTGGAACGCACCTCTGTTTTCCAAACGTTCAATCAGAGCAGGCCTTAACCCCGTATATACTAGGTACATAATAATAATGGCTTACAGTACTCCTATAGTCTCTTTGGAATAAGTCTGAGTCTTTTGTTGAACGTAACACATATCTTCGTTGACGTTCACTGAGAATTTCACTCCGGACGACACGTTATAAGGTTCAAGAGTCTTTTCCATTGCTGTTTGGGCATCTTCGGCAGAACATGCTGCAGGGAGGCATAAGGCCCAATTTAAAGTAGTGAATCTGGGTATGAAGTGTCCTGGCTAAAGTAAAATATCGTTCGATTAGATTAAATTAATATCTCTTGTATTCTTTGGTAAAGGAAGGATAAAATATTGAATTTTTCTAATGGACTCGTTTACACCTATCAGAAATAATTGACGTGCGCACTTACATCGCGAATACTTCCTCTTACGAAGGCCCGACTTTGCATCAGATTCACTGGGACTTTTGCTTCTGATCGTGACGCATGCAGGTCCACTGCAGCCAGGCAATACTTTCCCTGAACTTTTATGGTTTTGTCATCGACTTTCACACGCGCCATTATACCCAGGCATTCGTCAAAATCACCTAATTGATTAACATTTCCACGCAGTAATCCTGACGGTATTTTAGCACTTGAATCCAGCACTAAGAACAAATTTAAGTATGTTATATCCTAATCATGGATTAGGATGTCATTGTCTTTTATTTAACTTTAGCCTTACGAGTAACTCACTTTGAAGAGCCCAAAGTTTGAAGCCACGTAATTGTCTTAGGAATATCTTTCCATGCTTTTGACATACTGGATTTTCAACAGCTGTGAAATTCGGTAAAAATGTTGGTACCTGTAGAATCATGTCGTTTAATTCTGTTAATGTTATCGAGGCTTCCACTATTTTCTTCTTTTTTGCCTTTAGATCGGTCTCTGAAATTTGAAAGAAGATGCATAACATGTTTCGGCAGTTGAAAATGTTAGGCACAAATTCTTGTAGCTTATCGAAATACACTGCTGGCAATTGAACTTACTCTCTTGTTGCTCTTTTATTGGTGTTCTTACAGGCGGCATTGTCTCCGGTGACTTCATTTTCGATTTTTCTACTGTCTCCTTCACCTGTTCCTTAGACGTCTTTACTTTTGATTTCTCTAAATCCTTTCTCGCCTTCTCTTCGGATTTCGGTTTCGTTTTCTCTTTCTGCACTTTCGTTTGCGGTTTTAGTTCCTCCTTATATGCGGTTGGTTTTACCTTGGACGGCTCTTTTGGTACCTTTGGAGGCTCTGCTTTATTTACATCGGATTTCTTTGGCTCTTCCGTTCGTACTTCCACTTCCGCTTCTCCTTTTGTATGAAGAATTTCTATGGATTTTGACTTATTCGCAAGTCGTACTTTTTCTAATTTTCTTTGTGGTGATTGTGGCGGAGGAGTTTCATCTTTGATTTGAGTTTCATCTTCATCTTCGTCATTATCTTGTTCTTCTTCGCTGTCTTTGATATCGACGTCAGCCGTTTTGTCTTTTGACACTTCTTTTGAGATTTTAATGTTTCGTTTTTCTTTCATCTCTGTGCTCTCCATACTTCTTCTGATCTTCTCAGATTTTATTGGTTCTTTTTTAACTTCAATTTCGGATTCGTCGTCATTTTCGTCATTTTCGCTGTTCTCAAATTTCTCTGTATCTGATCCTGCATGTTTATTGTCATCGAAATCATTATCCTCGCTCTTATCTTCGTCTTCATCATCTTGGTCATCGTCATCATCATCATCATCATCATCATCATCATCATCATCATCATCATCATCATCATCATCATCATCATCATCATCATCATCATCATCATCATCATCATCATCATCATCATCATCATCATCATCATCATCATCATCATCATCATCATCATCATCATCATCATCATCATCATCATCATCATCATCATCATCATCATCATCATCATCATCATCATCATCATCATCATCATCATCATCATCATCATCATCATCATCATCATCATCATCATCATCATCATCATCATCATCATCATCATCATCATCATCATCATCATCATCATCATCATCATCATCATCATCATCATCATCATCATCATCATCATCATCATCATCATCATCATCATCATCATCATCATCATCATCATCATCATCATCATCATCATCATCATCATCATCATCATCATCATCATCATCATCATCATCATCATCATCATCATCATCATCATCATCATCATCATCATCATCATCATCATCATCATCATCATCATCATCATCATCATCATCATCATCATCATCATCATCATCATCATCATCATCATCATCATCATCATCATCATCATCATCATCATCATCATCATCATCATCATCATCATCATCATCATCATCATCATCATCATCATCATCATCATCATCATCATCATCATCATCATCATCATCATCATCATCATCATCATCATCATCATCATCATCATCATCATCGTCATCATCATCACTCTCATCCTCCTCCTCATCCTTATTTTCATCATTATCATCTTCGTCGTCCTCCTCATCTGACTGTCCCTTCTCAGAGACACCGTAGATCTGTTCATCCTCACTGTCTTTATTCTCACTCACCTCATCTTCACTTTCGTCGTCGTCATCATCATCATCATCCTCTCTCTCTACCATCTCCCCATTACCAATCCCCTCCACTCCATTATCTTCCTCTTCCTCCTGTACCGGCGCCACCTTTACCCTAACCACATTTCTAACAGCACCAACTTTGAGAACAGGACCAGTCTTACGTTGTATCCTCGAGCGTTCAACTATCTTGACAGTCTTATCACTCCTGAATCCGATCTTCCTCGACTCCTGTAGATCCTCATCCGATTTCACAGGTGGGTGTATCTTCCTTCCTCCCACAGGCACTTCCTGGTTTCCTCTCAAGGATACAGGAACCGGTGTCCTGTCATTACACTTGCCTAATAATGGATTACAAACCGGTTTACTCTGCTCCGTAGATACAACACCAGCAGCATCACGTATTTTGAACGCGTAACCCGTATAAAGTAATAACAATAGAGCCAACACGAGGATCCCGATACACTTGCCCAGATCGGGCAGGGCCATGTCACACCGTGGGCCTTCACATTGACTCCGATCTTACAATCTAATCTATAAGGAAGGGCCGATGATATCGGCGTGCTCTCCTCCTAGATGATTTCGTATTCGGGCTTCGAGCCACCAGACTACCGGACCGACGTCGTCGTAAGGTGCCTCCCGGCCATCCACCGTACCGCAGAATTAGAGCATATGGCATCATCCCAACCAGCTAGAAGTTTTATTTAGCATCAA
This sequence comes from Cephus cinctus, assembly GCF_000341935.2. NCBI lineage: Eukaryota > Metazoa > Arthropoda > Insecta > Hymenoptera > Cephidae > Cephus > Cephus cinctus. The sequence goes on from NW_014333316.1 coordinate 506,487, forward strand.
CATTTGAACACGCCAGTTCAGTCAGCGACTGCGCCGCACAAACGCCACGCGGTTCCTCATCTTCTTAGTACTTCACTGGCTGCCTAGAGATGCCCGTCTACCCGTCCACTTGGCTGCTTAGCTACTTGGTTGCCTGGCTATCTCGCTGGCTCCGTTATATAATCAACCAAACGAAATTCTCAGCTTTCGACTTATAAAGTTGGACGACCAAAATATACCGATCTGTCACTGCGAATTCCTTAAGCCCTCATACGCTAGAGAGGTCTCTTGGCCTCTTCTCACTATGTTCCCAAGAGTTTGACAGACTTTGAAATCTCTATTATTAAAAATATCTTTGCTATGAATACTGAAGAGATTTTTAATCAGCATTTTTTATTGAAACAAGAATTTTATTGTCTTTTCTTAACCTATATCATATTTACAATTCTATATGTGCATTCTTTGTTTCGTTATTATAACATTCTTTTGTATACACGTTAACAAAAGAATTAAAATCGTTGTATTATTAGTTTATCTTATTTGTTTCTTTGGCATCTTATATCTGTTTCTTATTTTTTTCTGTCGTTTGCTTCTTCTTCGAGTTGTCGATGCACAACTGTTTACTTAACTCGCTCTTTTTTTCATGATTTTTTCTTAACATCATCTTTTCCAGTGCTAACACAGGCGATTCGATAAAGAGACTCAATAAAATGGCAATTACCGAGGATATTATTATGTTGAAGAGAGAAACACTCATCTATAAGGTATAGAAATTATTGGAGACAATTGATGAATCAAGTTTCGCGCTTTGCAGTACTAATATAAACTCAATCAATCAAGTACTCACAATATTAGTTAGTGAGAAGTACACTGGGGTACGAAATGTTGCAATTCGAATAATCTGCACGACCACATGTGTCAAGTAGAAACTATAAGATATTTTACTCATTGGGATAAAAATTGGCATTGACAAAATTGTATTAATAATTCCTAAAATTATTAAAATGGACATATGAATAAAGTCGTTGTGATTTATTAATGCATTGATAGTTAATATCAATCTTCATATCCATACCTCCGTAGCCATTGGTGCTTGCATAAATAATCCAAGCAATCCCAGCTCCCCAAAGAGGCCTTGATAAGCCAACATAAATAATTTCAAAAATCATATGACGATGATGTACTGTTTGATTAATGACATAATGGCCATAAATGCAAAAGCCAAAAGCCATTATTGCTAAGGACCAAAAAAAGGCCGATTCAATCTGAAAAATCAATTAGATGACGATTTTTACGACTAGTAAATTAAATACGAGGATAACGAATATAATTATGAAAATCACTTTCTTCAACTTCCTAGGCTTCTTTGCAGCCATTCTGTATCCAAGATAGATACCAACTATCCACGGTGCAGCTCTGGTATACGTTACTGAATAAAATTCAGCAAATTGATTTATAATTTTTTCAGAACTGAAAATATTAGTCTTATTTAATCCAAGCAATCTATCTATTAGATACTACTAGCTCCAGATACATTTATATTTTCAATGTATATTTGTCATTCGAAATATTAGCAAGAATTTTTATTACCTCATTTTAGGATCGTAAAGAGGAACTATGTAATCACCAGAAATGAAAACCAGGATTGGCACTACAATGGAAATTATGAAAAATAATCCTAATATTGCGAGACCGATTTTTGGTTTTCGTGCCAGAGGATAAAGGATTATTGGTGATATCCAAAATAGTTGCATATCCACAGCCAAGTACCATGTATGTATTAAACACTGCGTAGTTAAAATAAATTAATAAAATATTTTATGTATTATTCCTAATCAATTGTTAAAAGATACTTACCGTATTTCCTTTACTAAAAATGTTTTGAACATACAGTAAGATTGCCCACCAATTCTGATAACAAGTCTCAGAAGTGTAACTCATAATAAAATTCCAACCAGGTCCAGAGCCAAAGCTTGGATATATATAAAGCACCGATATCAAAACAATGAGAAGCGAGGGGGTTAATCTATAAAAATTGAACGATGAAAATCACAAATATTCTTCACAGAATGAATAACAAACCGATATTCATCATCTTTAATGACCTAATATAACGATGAATGTAATAGTGAAAGATATTGAATTTTGTCCCTTTAGCCATTTCTTTCATAAATAAGTAACTCATCAGAAATCCACTTATGGTGAAAAATGTGTCCACAGAAAATGGAGCAATATAAATGTACATCAATTTCCAGGATTGGATGCACTGAAACAAACATCAGTTTTTACGATCCTTATTAAATTTAAGTATAATCGAGAGCCGTTCGATCAGAAGCACAAAGATGAGTACTTCTTTGCACAAAGCGTTCGTTATAATTATATTTATACATATATGTACTAACATCAACTATTTCTGCAGAATTGAAAGTCGGAGCCAACATTTCAATGACGTGCTGATGTCCCAGAAAGATCCATACCATGTTTAAGGATCGCAATCCACGCAATGACGACAGAGTATTTGGTGATTCTTTAGTGCTAAGTATATTTCGACCATTCGTATACATTGAAAATTTATTGGCAATGTTAAGAAAACCTTTTTCCTTCATTTGCGGTGAGCATAAAGTATCCAGGATTGTACAGAAAACAACGAAGAGAATTAAAATAGCCAAGAGCGACCTACGGAAAGAAAAATTTGTATTACTTCCTATTTTTACTTTTTTTCGTCCAAAAAGAAATTTAATAATTTTTTAAGTACACGCTGATAATTCCTGCCCATAACCATTTTAATGGTTCGATACTGGAACACGTGGCGAATCCTGGAGAAATTCCGAATTTTTGGAAAGTTGGATTTCTCACTATTGTGCTATTAGCTAAAAGCTCTAGATCTTTTATGTCGCAGGATGCAGGCAGACAAAACGACAATGTTGGTTTGAAAACTAATGGTACACTGTTATCGGCTACTGACAAAGTATAAGTACAATATCTTCCTTGTATATCGGCATAATTTGTTGTCACACATTCGTCATAATTTCCAAGATTTATTACATTCCCTTCCAAGATACCAGTTTGGCCTTTGCTGGACGCGTCTAACACTGTAAATATTAGTTTTTCACATAGAGCATTGTTTCATAAAATATAATACTTTTCAATTAAAAAATTCAATATCATACTTTTCATCGCCCATAGTTCTCGATTTTGAATTCCCGTTCGATAAAACATTAAATCTTTCGCACATTTTTGACTCAGTTCTAAATAATCAAAACTTTTGTTCTCGAGTAAATTTTCAATTTCCAATGCTGAAAAACTTGAACTCAAATATAAGTTTTGTAAAACACTCCTATATGCTTCAACCATCGACGGCTTAACTGAACTAAGCACAGCCAGTAGAAACGGGAGGCCCTTCTTTAATGCCGAATTCATTATAACTATCGTGATATAGAAGAACATCTAACTTATATATGAATACTCTTGTTACAATATAAATACAAATGTGTGTTGCTGATAACACATTTACGATAGAATCACCGAGATTAGACTTGAACTTTGCTCCTGTCATAGACGAGAAACCCAATAATTATTAAGTAATATGAATACTCAGGAAACCTAAAAATGCCTAAAAACATTACGCATGGTATCAAAGTTTTTATATAAAATTCAGTTACGTAAATACAATGTGATCAGACAAAGTTATGACTTCAGTCCCTAAATCATTGATAAAATGATTATTCAACTCGTTTATCCCATCTAAATCATTACATTAAAAATTGTCTATAGCCAGAAAATGTATACTAGGCAATAGCAAATCCTTAATGTCTTATTTAAGTGCAATGATCTTACAGGTAGCACAGTTATAACTTCCTATTTCTCCAAGTCATTTCCTACATTCTGCAAGGCGACGCGGTTTCTAAACCACCATTACAGTTTCTTCGCACTTCCTGATACGTTGAGCTGGAAGTCATTAAACGTTGTATAATCAAAGTCGCTAGAGAGAACAGGCAGTCTTTAGCAGGACTCAGATTACAAATATCCTTTACAGTGTCGAGTCAAGTGCTTCTCTACTTTATGTCAAAGATATTAATTCTAAAATGTTACCGATATTACTAACGTTCTTTTCCATAATTGGATCGACGGTGATACTTATTTATTACTACCTAACATACAATTATAATTATTGGCGTGCAAGAAATCTTCCCTATCCTGAGCCAAGTCTTCTTTTTGGCAACACTAAGGACATTACTCTGCTGAGGATCACCATTGGAGAAGGTTTACGAGACATCTATAGGATGTACGAAGGACATAGTTGCGTAGGAATTTACGAATTAAGGACTCCCGTACTTCTTCTGAGGGATCCGAAATTGATTAAACACATTATAGTCAAGGACTATGTACACTTTCAAGGTAAGCCAAAGGATCTTCCTGCTTCTGGCAATGCCTATTAACTCGAGTGATTCTCATATGGGATAAACCCTGAACCTTTCAAGGGAGAGGAATAGCTATGAATGAGAACGTGGATCCACTTTGTGCTAATCTGATTAACCTGTGGGGTCCAAAATGGCGGGTACTGCGTACGAAATTGACACCAGCCTTCACGTCAGTCAAGATTCGAAATATGTTTGATCTTATTGCAGAGTCATCTCAGAAGTACAAGGTTCGACTGATTGGATGTACTTACGACATATTTATAGTGACTATACATATATGGCTATCACGTTCGGTTCCCTTTATCTTTAGGAATTCGTTTGTAAATATGCCGATCATGAGGAAATCGTAGAATTTCGTGATTTAACGGCTAAATTCACTACAGAAGTCATTGCTACTTGCTGTTTTGGGCTAGAGACTAATACAATACAAGATGAGGATTCTGAGTTTCGAGCAGTTTGTAGAAAAGTACTTGATCCTTCACTGATTATCGCTCTCAAGAGACTCGTCAGGATGTACATGCCTGGAATTTTTGAATGGCTGGAAATGAGCCTCAATCCTCCTGACGTTACAGCATATTTTATGAATGTGGTCAAAGACATGATCAAGTATCGTGAGCACAGTAATGTCTTCCGACACGATTTTATGCAACTACTTGTACAAATTAAAAATCAAAAACGTATGAACGATGAAGATTTCAAAGAAGAGGAAGAGAAGCGTGGAATTCAGAAAGGGAATGATTTTCAAAAAGATCCTGATATAGGTAAAGTTTTGTATTGAAAAAAAAAACAATATCCGTATGTTTCAATTTATTAATTTATTTCAGTGATAGATGACAAGGTTATTGCTGCTCAGGCTTACATATTTTTTCTTGCTGGTTTCGAAACTTCTTCAACCACCATGAGCTTCGCCATGTACGAATTAGCATCCAATCCAAAAATTCAAGAAAAACTTTATCAGGAAATAGAAACAACATTAAAAAAATATGGACGTCTCTCTTACGACGCTGTATCAGAGATGGAATATTTGGATCGTGTGATTCGGGGTAAATTGCAAAATCTTATTAATTTATATAGAAATACAAGTTTTTTAATTCATGTTCAATAAGTGCCTCTCGCGGAATTTCCGTCATTCATATCGTCAGAATATCTCTTTATAATAGAAAGCCGATAATCTTATCATATGATGAAAATGATTGACTGAAGATAAATAGACCAAGCATTCCTATATTATCTGGTTGCGTGTAAATTGTCGCACGAGTAAGAGATACCGACGCGTCATTGAGAATGCTGCCATCTGTGAGTGGAAACAGTCATTACTTCGTTTACTCGTATAAACAGTCATTGCTAAACTAACGGTATCAACTACAGTATGTATGATGTTGTACATATTAAATCGCACAGCACAGAATATACGGGCATGTCTAATCTATTTGTATTTAATCAACGATAAAATGCCTATTGTAAACATAGTAAAATAGGCATTTTGATAAATCAGCAAACTTAGTTATCGACTTTTTAGATATATCAATTGAAAGATAATTACTAACTGTGTATTAGTGAAAAAAGTTTATCATTAATCTTATTTAGAAACGCTGAGGAAGCATCCGCCAGTTGGAATGGTACCACGGATGTGCAACAAATCGTACAGAATTCCAGGCACAGAAACAATAATAGAAACAGGCACAAAGGTTCTTGTACCAATTTACGCCATACATCACGATCCAATTTATTATCCAGAACCGGAAGTGTTCGATCCGGATCGTTTCCTAGAAGAAAATCGTAAAACCCGTGAAAGCTGCACGTTCCTGCCTTTTGGCGAAGGTCCACGAATATGTATCGGTAAGTCATTCACATATTGCTTTTCATTAATATTACTGTCTTCGAATCAGTGAATAATCACCACCAGGAATTACCGATAATGTTCATCTAAAGCAAGCATCAGGGTTTTACTAAAAATTCTCTTGTTATCCATTAACATGGTATAATAAATATTTTACGCATGTTTTTATGTGACATACTTTTCAGGCACGTGTGTATTCGCATTCCTCTAACACATTTCATATATTCTGTAAATGACCATTCTAAACGCTAATTGCATATAGGTCAATATATTATTTTTAAAATCAGTCACATAAAGTGTTTATCCATAAGTGTATTTTCATTCGTGATAATTATCGTACTCTTTCTTATCTTTTTTCTTTTTTATTTACTATGTTAATAAACAGGAACCAGATTCGCATATACGCAGACAAAAGCTGGTTTGGTCGCCTTATTATCCAGCTACAAAGTGCTACCAAGTTCCAAAATGAATTCGCCAATTAAATATGATCCGACTGCAAATATTCTCACAAGCAAGTCTGGGATTTGGTTGAAAATGTGTCATCGCGCCAAGCGCGCAGAGAATCTTCCTGAAGATGATTACGATCTCCACAATAATGCTCGTCTTATTCGAACTTATTGCGCCTAAGCGTACAGTTCTTTATCTTTATATACCTGAATAATGATATTTATATTTCATATTCAGAAAGTCTTATAAGTCAAACCTAATCACATACGATGAACAAGATTCATGAGTTGTTCATAATAAATCAAAAATGGACATTCGCCTAGCACATAAGTATGCGCCATGACTTATACATAATTTTTTAATGGCTTAAATAGAATAAAAGATACATTTTGTAAATTGGCCCATTGTTTCAAGTTTTAAAAAATGCGTCTTACTATAAAATCACGATGAATCATGAAATCTAGATTTTAATATATACTACAGTCACGAACAGCTATTTTAAGCTACCGAATCCTAACTAATGACCACGAAAACACGGCACTAATCTCACACCACTGTGTTGTTATGAAATGGAGATTTATTATTTCCTGTTGGACGGACATTCTTATTAAACCCAATAGCTACGTATATTCATCGGTATTACGAATTTTAGTAGGGACTAGATCTATACACTTTTGGATATTAAACGTCATTTACTTTGACTCATACGCATTTGATGATATCGATTGCTTCATGGAGTGTTAGAGTGGTTGGAGGGATCCACTTCATTATCAATATTACGTCTAAAAATAGCGCATACTGTTGAAGTTTGTATACATTGACGCAACATTAACATGAATATTATTACAGATAAAAGATAGGTAATTCCAAGCATAAAGCGTAGAAGGCAAATTTAAATTAGATTCCCAGTCATGAAATCGCATCGTACAATCCTTGACCCCCTTTCTTGTAATCATCTTGACATTATCCGACAATGACCACAACTAAAAAAAATTAGCTGCTTGTGTCTTCGTAATGCGTTATCAGTATAAGTACTTTATGTAAACAAGAATATTTTTACTTGCTAGGTCGTGACGTTATCAAAACTTTGAATAATTATATGTAATGATGTAACTTAATCCTTTGGTGACTTTGAATAACATAACTAATCGATACACTTATTATATATACGTACACTGTTTTGAAACCTAACAATCTAGACAATCTGTAGTTTTACATGCGGTCAATAGCCAATCTGTTTCAATACCAGATGGTTTTTTACAATAATAAGTATCTGATACCAATAATCGAAAGTTAATCATCAATTAAATAATAACTATCTATAGTAACGCAGCAATAGATTGACTTATCCAAGTTACCAATCCCACAAATACTTGCAGTAAGCATGAACGCAATGATAAAATGACAATGTTCTAGCATCCATACAAATTTCTTAGATGTAATAACACAAACAAATACTAAAGTGAAAAATAATCTTTTATATGCCTAATACATCCATCTGTTTTTCCTCAGAGAGAAGACACTCATAATTCGATAGTCGAATAGGAATAAGCAGATAAAAGATAGAAAAATGAAGAAATTTATGTTATCTGTCTATCTTTCTTAGTCAGAGGAAATATTCGATGTTCTAACGTAAGTAAAAAAAGGAAGAAGAGTTTCGTTCAGAAAGATAACCACGTGTCTCGTAGTTGGTGCGAGGTCTCACATATAAAAGCATGCGTTGCTTCTTGACTTCCAGTCGGTGGGAGGCGAGTCTTTCAAAGAAGACGTCCTGTCCCGTCCGCGACTTTAAACCTCGAAAAATTCGTACGGTGTCCTAACACCGGCTGCATACCTTCTTGTGCCCATTTACTTAAAGATATTGACTGTGTAATACATATAGTGATTTTGTATATATATTTTTATAAACACTACAACCCACAGTTTGTAATTATTTAATGTGAAGTGACGAGTTCCTGGCACCAGGAGGTATTGTAATCTCGAGTGGCATTCATACATAAATTTGAAAAAGAGATATTTTTATATGAAGAGGGCGTACATTGGAATTTAATCTGCTGCGAAGCTAGAAGGAAATAACGGGCGTAACCATGACGTCTGTCAGATAGACTGTTTGGAGACCTGCGTGAGAATATAAGACTGATATTTTTGGATATCGTACTATAGGATATTGTACACAGTATTTTATCCTGGATCTATAATTAATAATAGAAGATGATGGACATATTTAATCAATTTTTGGACCCCTTCCTATTGACTGGATTCTTAATTGGAGTCCTTTATTTCTACTTCATTGCGACCTTTGACTTTTGGGCTAACAATGGCGTGCCATACAGAAAACCCACTCTCCTACTGGGAAATTTTGGGCCGTTGCTACTTTTCAAAAAATCCCAGCAAGACGGCATATACGACATGTACAACTGGTTCAAGAATGAGAGATATTTTGGGGTCTATCGCGTACGCTCCCCTATATTTATCCTGAGGGATCCGGATCTGGTAAAGAGTGTCTGTGTCAAGGACTTCAGCTGCTTTCCCAATCGTGGGATACCAGTAAATACACAGGATCCGCTATCGGGACATCTGTTCAATCTAGAGGGAAAGAAGTGGAAAGGTCTCAGGTCAAAGTTGACTCCGACGTTCTCCTCTGGAAAAATCAAACGCATGTTCTACCTCCTGGTCGAATGCTCGGAGGAGTTTCAGAAGCTCATCCGGCATTCTGCAACTGGCGCACCTGTCGAGGTGCGTGAGTTAGCTGCCAAATTCACCATAGACGTCATTGGCTCCTGTGCCTTCGGCATACAAATCAACGCGCTGGCCAATGAAGACTCCGAGTTCAGGATAATGGCTAGTAAGCTTTCAAAACCTAGTTATAAGACCACTTTATGGAGGATGCTTCGGACATCAATGCCAAGACTCTATAAACTCTTGGGGGTCCAAGTAATTCACCCTGAGGTCACCACGTTCTTCAAGAATGTTGTCTCGCAGATGATAAGAGAACGTGAAAAGAGCACTATCAAAAGACACGATTTTATGGATCTACTGATAGAATTGAAGAACAAGGGTAGTCTAGAGGGCGATAATGGAAGTACACAGGGACTGAACGAAGAGGATGCTCAGGCTGCTAAAGACATTGGTACGTTATTATACCTCGTGGATTAATCGAAATATATTAGTACCACTCATAAGCGCCAGATTATCTGATTCTAAGGTATGCGATACTGACATTTTAATTAATTAGACTGACGCATCAGAAGATCTTTAAAAGCATTTCCACGAATTATTTATCAATCTCAAGTGTAACTAACAGTAATAATATCTGTCAACCGGATAAACCTATTACTGTATGAGAATGAGTATGAGAATTTTATACAGTAGACGGGTCACAATGTTTACTATTATCAATTCTAACAAGTTCTCTCACCGATTTTATAATAACACAAGCTGATAAGATAGTATTTCATGCACAAAAATAAATAATTGAACGTAACGGCAGAGACTGAATAATGAAAAGTATCCATCTGATGTATTATCGTTACAATTTGCAATTGCATTCTCTCAGAATCATCAGCGTCAACCAGTCGCCTTAGCTCACCAAAACGAAACTCGACTAATATAAGTATCTACTTTCACTGCAATTACACTGGCTGTTCTCAAACAGCGATTATCACTGTACATGAAATCGCTCACGCTCAAGATATTATCACTGACAAGATAACAACGGAGTTTATGATAAGCACTACGCAATTAATACAGAAAAATCAATCAGCTAATTACTTCAAAAGACATCAGATGTATTCAAAGAGCATTTACAAATACGCGAATGCAACTTGTTCGCTATCTCGTTCACCCCGACCTCCTAAGCGGACATTAACCTATTGCTTGGATAGAAAATGCATACCATCCCACGCAATTAACGATACCACACATTGCGCCTGAATCCTTATACTATATCAATATCATAAATATAATCCAGTTCTGAATCATAAGGTCTAGAAAAATTATCCTTAACATAGAAACAGTCATATAACAATCCATGTCTCACTGGTTAGATCTGTATCTTTTTAAACTTTTCAATTACAGTTCTGGATGAGAACTCCATAGCAGCCCAAGCCTTTGTCTTCTTTGCTGCTGGGTACGAGACGTCCTCCACCTCAATATCCTTTTGCCTGCACGAATTGGCCTTGAATCCTCAGATTCAGGAAAAACTTAGAGAAGACATTTTACAAGGGATTGAGAAGCATGATGGAAAACTCAATTATGACTCCATACAAGAGATGAAATACCTGGACATGGTTGTGCAAGGTAATACATATGTCACGATATTATAAAACGTTGGTTTTATGACCAAATGCAATTTTATTTTTATTCCACAGAGACACTTAGGAAGTATCCTCCAGCACCGTTGATGTCGAGGAGGTGCGAATACCCTTATCAAGTACCGGGCACAAAGATTGAACTGCCTGCGGGGATGCGGGTCGTCATTCCTACTTATGGACTGCATCATGACCCGGATCATTATCCTAATCCGGAACAATTCATTCCGGAACGGTTTACCGATGAGAATAAGCGAACTAGACATCCCTATACTTATCTTCCTTTCGGCGAAGGTCCAAGAAACTGTATAGGTTGTTGTTAAGCTGTTTTTTAATACTTTTTTTTAATGATATACTTCCATGTTACCAATAACTCTTGATCACTGGCTTCCACGCCGATGACAGCAGCTAATGACAAGCCGCTTCGTATTGTACTTTGATTATCGTATACGCTTTATGATTTAACAATACTTTTATGGTATGACTCTATGTTAATTTTCAGGAATGCGGTTCGCGCTTCTTCAGACGAAGGTTGGCATCATTTCATTCGTGAAGAATCATCGTGTGGAAGTCTGCGAAAAGACGACGGTTCCTATTAAATTCAGCAAGCGCAGCCTCGTTACTACAAGCGAAGGCGGATTCTGGCTGAAGATATCACCATTGGAATAAATAACTCTGAAGAATTGGAAGTCAAAATAGTTCAATACTATTTGGAGTATGTCTTTATCATATTCTAAACCAATCAAAGGAGTTTTGTGTCTATTGGCAATGGATAAATGATTGTTTGTTCTGCTTAATATCAGTTAAAAATCATAAGAATGGTGCGTGCGATGACTAAATTTTAATCGTCGTTGGGATATACATAGTCTGTTTATATGAATATGGAAAGGTTTATGTACCTCACGAGCACGTACAATATTATACTTCGCGATGTCATGACACGTTATTTATGCTTTACTTAATTAACATAAGCTATCGGTATCAGATATATAAGCAAATGTATTAAATTAAAGACTTCTTTGGCTATGTAACGTTATCGAGCAGTTTATTGATATAAGTTCTCAGGTACGAATAACACCGTTAAGCCTACATGTAATGGGATTTATGTATTGTTTGTAAATAGAGTTTATGGAAATAATCCCTGTTTAGGTTTAGCCATCAGAAAAAAAAGAAAAAGAAACATTCTTCCAACCAAAAATATCCATCTATTTCGTTAAGCGCTTCCGCGCAAACTGATCTATATTGCCGACGCAGAGATGCTAGTATAGTTCGAGTTTTGACCATCGATTCGCACTACTGTTCAGGCTTGCTCCAAAGCGTAACCAACTTCAATACATACTATACTACTTCAAAGCAGTTGGTTCACAGTAATACACACGAGTCTGTTGAACCGTAAATCTGGAGATGTCACGTCTCTGAAATAACGGTGCCCCTGAAGATATCCTAACCATGTTTGTACGTGGATTTATTCATAATATTTCATCACAATAATGCCAGGGTAAGAGACAACTTTAACGAAAAAACAATATCACGTTATAGATAGAGGATTTAAAAAAAAGCCTTCATACTTCCTCGTCTGCTTACTTTTACCATCGAAAATGACAGGAGCTTTTTTCTTCGCTTAGGATTCACATAATGCCTGAACGTCCCGACGCTTATCAGAGCACGCGACGCTGTCTTGGATACTGTAAACATAGCATGAATTGTTGATCCACACCTGAGAAGTTTTTCGTTATTGCCAGTCCAGCACCACTCCAAAATCAGTCCTGCTACTTATTTATCGTTGTAATACTGTACTCTGTTGAACTTCGGAATATGGTTACTCCGGTATATTTCACTGACTGCTCCTCGCGTTTCCTGTAATCATATATTTATTGGAAGGCTTTATAGCTTTGTGTGGGATTGCCCAAACATTTGAGGATGCTTTGTGAATCTATGTGGCATAACGGTAAGCGATTTTGCCTTCATGCAATTTCGAAGAAAATTCTTTTATTGCCTGTGTACACAGCTGCTCGATATTAACTCATAGTGATTGAGGTAGTGGCAATGTAGCAGGGACACTTTATTTTTGTAATGGTTATATTAAACTTGATGGCATTCTAATTGTGCTGTGGTTAATATTAATTTAGTTTAATTTATATTTTTTATTTGTGCATTGTTAATTCTATTGGAATTTGAAGAACATATGTATATTCTTTTACAGATGTCCAACTACGGTGGAAACACACACACCCAGAGACCAGCGGTGATTGATTACGATAGACAGTTTCAAGAAGACTTAGAACGTGCTCAAGCTTTAAGCCTGGAAAGTTTGGCCTTGGAAAAATTTAAATTGCAGAAACAACAACTTGAGCATACTAATCATGTGCAGAGACCTTACTCACCGCAGAATACTACACAAGCTAGTAACAGCGGTACATTAGAAACAGATGGTGCTGCAACTGGAGACAAGTAGGTGACTAAGATTTCATGATACAGTGTTTGGAAATAAGGGATACTATAAGTGGGAAATATAATTTGTCTCCAGGTTCCAGCTTAGAAGTCGACCGAGGCCTGGTTCGTTCAATACAGGGCAATCAAAAACTACTGCTATCATAGCGCCACCTCCTCCGATTCCATCAAGAAGAAATTCAGCAGCATCAAATCAAGTGCCTTCCACGGATTTGATTAATTTTACAAGTCCAGTAAAGCAGGACAATCTTGCGCAATATTGTTCTGTTGCACCACCGCCGCCCCCGTATGTATAATAAAATCTTAAATTATCATCCAACAATCATTTCTTTGTTTCACTATAATATTAATATTGTTTGCAGAAAAGCACCTGTCGAACCAAAATGGGATACCCATCCTGCTTTACTGAGGAGACCTTCGAGGGTAACGAGAAGTAACAGTTCAGCAGCAGCATATCATTCGAGAGATTTTCGTTATCACTCTCCCTCACCTGGACCAAGAGCATCAACAGCACCCTGTACACCAGGAACACCAGGCATTAGTCCAGTAATGTCAAGAGCAAGTAGTGTTAGCAGTAATGTCACCGACAGTGTCCCCCAGGCAAGTGATTTATCCTAATAGCATTAGAAATTTTTTAAGAATATCGCGAGATACCATAGCGGCAGCTGTTTAGGAAATTTATATCTTCTAATACAGTTTCTATTATTCCAGCCTGCTTGGAATCTCATAGCTTTTAGAAATTATTTCTTCGCAGAGGTACACTTTTAGGCACATGTCTCTTACCCATTCGCCATCGCAAAAATGGGATGTGCGCTTGTTATGTGACTGAGTATGAATGTGTGTGCAAATCGACGTCATTACTGCTTTATTTAAATTTCAATAGAAGATTAATATCGAAACTCTATGAGGATTTCATTGAGTTTTTATAATTGTTTCAGATTCCTCCTTTGCCTATGAATTATCGACCTGGTACGACACCACCAGTCAGCAACGTTTCACAATCCTCATATGCAGTGGACAATGGGCAGCTAAGCGTTTTAAAAGTAATGGAGAAAAAAACAAATAGTAATCTTATAGATCTAAGCACTTTCGAGCAAAACGAGGATAAAACAAACGTTCGGGTCAGCGTCCTGGAAGCATTCGATCCTCTGCTGGTGAAGACTGAAGAAGAAAATGCTGCTGCGAATAAAGGATACAGAGATGGTAAGACAGTCTAGTCGCATGAATCTTTTTTCTATCTTTTACGAAGCTTGAAATAACAATCATGAGTAATCAAGTCTTATCACAAGATAAGAAATTGCAATGTACTGTTCTGTTATAAATGGTACCTCAGTGACTACAGAACGTTTCAACAAATTGGCACAATATTATTTAGTTCAATGGATTTTCTTGAATTTCCTGAAATTCTTATATTCATTACAGCCATCCTAATATGCCTTTTTCACAAGTGTAAGAATTCGTGATAACTATCAAATGAATATTACTATACTATAACTATACATTTATTCTGTTTGCAGATACTGAATCTCAGTTTAGTGGTTCGGTATATGATCCATTTGATCCGTTTGATTACATGTACAGCACAAATGCGAGTGTCAATTCAGATCCAGTTTATGTTGCTGTCGAGAAATCTGCCAAGTCCCCAGCTGTATCACCAGCTGCACCACCTCCTCTGCCACCAAGGAATTCCTCAGCATGGAATACCATAGAAAGAAGAAGAACATCCTTGGACCGTAGAGTAAGTGTCAATAAGAAAAACCTACTTTATGGTAATTGAATAATAATAAGCCACAAGTTAATGCATGAAATTGTTTTTCTTTTCTAGCAAAAACGACAAACGCGTTTGTACGAAAACGTAACAGTTGTAAAGGCACGTGCGTCCCTTCTCGATTGTGATCTGAAGGCGTTTCACAAAATGATCAAATCCGTACGAGGTATGTAGGACAGCTTAAACGCTCAATAATTAAATTTTATCAATAATAATTTATTCTAAAGCAAAATCTTAATTGGTGCAGGTGAATTTCCATTTAATGATCCCAGTACCAATATCGGTCATGTAGTCAGCCCGATGATGGAGAATTTATATCCTGAGGGTACTAGCATAAAATTGGTCGTACATCCACAACTGCCAGGTATCGATCAAGAGCCCATTCCGTCCATATCCTTTACTTGCGACGGTGAGTTTAATTTTAGTCGATCATCGATGCTCTATAATTCACAAGTGTCTGAATAGTCGAACTTATAATGTCTATACTCTTCAGTGAACTGCAGCGTCGAACACGTTATTCTTAACGTGGCTTGCTCCCTTGAAGACGAGGATACAGTAAACGTCGAGAAATATTGTCTGAGAGTTTGGGGCTTCGCTGAATATCTCGCACCTAATACAACCCTGGCACAATATGAATATATACACCAGTGTATCAAACTAGAAAAGGATATCGAGTTAGCTATTATGACTAGAGTACAAATGAAAAGATCCCTTGCTCGTACGGTTAGTAAAGAAAGTGGAATATAGGATAGGATACAACAAAATTAATTGTGTGTAATAATGGTGATTTTTTTATTAAAGCTTCAAGATGACAACCGTGATCAGTGTCTCAAACTGGAGGATATTCTACCCAATGAACCGTTACAACCAATATCTTATGATACGTTACTTATTTTATTGGAAACCGTGGAAAAGGAAATGGAGAGGGTAGAAACGGCATCGATACAATTAGCTAAAACTAATCACAGTTCTAGTCTCTTACCACAATTGCAACCACGTGGTGTCGTTCAGGCAGTGAAAGCCATTTGCGCCCTAATGGGAAGAGTAGAGACGTATGAGATCACTGAGGCTGTTGATAATTTTGTAAATGCTTGCTGTCAATTTTTGCCGCAAGTTCACACTGTGAATATTGAGTGCAAGAAACCTGAGGTATTGCACGAGGATGGGGATTACTCGGTTGTCACACTTCGGACTAAATTTCCTGAAGTCATAGCGTCTCACTGCTACAACATCAGGGACGCCATTCAAGATCTAGTAGAAACTTATTGTCACGCTTTCAGAGTGGACTTTCAATTGAATAGCAGAGGGGAATTTCCAACAAGTATGTAATAATACAATAGAATTTATTTTAATTTAGAAAATACTGACACCAGTTTTTCTTGTTGTGTTACGCAGATTCTTTGGTATCCTCAGAAGTTATAGACACTGTACTAGTTAGAGTTGGCGCACTGCACCGATTACCTGTATCTTGGAAACACGATGACTACATCGTAGCAGCTCAAATATTCCATGGGACAAGACCCGTTGGCAATCCTGTACTCTCAGAACCCATGACAGTTAGCTCTAACTTTTATCCCAGGATTTTATTTAATACATGGTATGAATAAATCGTTAGATACTACATACATTATAATATAATAAATACGTTTACGTTAATTTCTGGTTGAAACAGGTTGGAATTTCGTGGAATCAGTGTGTGTCAAGTTCCTAGAGAAGCTAGACTCGTCCTGGTTCTTTATGGTCGCACATTACAACCCACAGAACATGAATCAAATGCCTCCAATGAGGGAGCAATGCAGAAGGAAGAACTTGGCTGGGGTGCCATACAGTTCTTTGATTACGATGGGTAAGTTTTCCAAGAATAAAATAGTTGAATAAAAATATGCAATTTTATTTGTCTTCCAGGGTGATGAGCCAGGGTAGTTATTTCTTATCACTTTGGCCTGCTATCGCAGATAAGAGACTTGGTCCAGCACCAGCTCCTGGTATTCATCCCCATGGTGATACACACCCCATTATTGGTTTAGAATTGCCAGATTATGGTGGACGTGTTCTTTTTCCCACAGAACTTCGAGATCACGACGTTGAGTCTCTCGATTTTAATTCTCTTGATCAAAACACACAGGAATTACTGATAGACATTACACAACAGGATACCTTCTCCAGGTGAAGCATCCTTTTTAATTTAGACCGTAATGATCACGTTCTCTTAAAAATATGATTTCATTTACAGACCACCTGTTGATGAGAGGGAGATTTTGTGGGAGAAAAGACACTACTTGCACGACAGACCGGAAGCATTACCAAAAGTACTATTGGCAGCACACAGCTGGGACTGGGCCTGCTTACCTGATCTTCATGCATCCCTAAGAGTATGGAGTCCATTACCACCCGTCCAAGCTCTTCAATTATTATTACCATGGTAAACTATTTATAGTTCCTTAATTGGGAAATAATTGTCCCTACTATCTCCGTTAGCTTCACATTAAAATTTTCTCATTTTTAGCTTCCCGGATATGAAAGTGCGAGAAATGGCTGTAGGATGGATTCGCGAACTAACTAATGACGAATTAACGGACTATTTGCCGCAATTACTCCAAGCCCTGAAACACGAAACATACGAGGCTTCACCACTCGCTAGATTTCTTCTTGAGAGAGCTCTTCTGTCACCAAGAGTCGCTCATCATATTTACTGGCTGTTGACCCAAGCACTGCCGGGACAGAGTCCCCAGGTACAGGTCGGGTGATCATCCTCAGTAACATTATTAATTTTGCAACGCACGTTTACTTACCTACCTATCAAATCTTTAACTTTCTACTTACTACCTCTGACTTTGCTGTCTCTAAGAGCTGCACTGCTAGTATATTGTATTAAGTTCTTCATCACCTTCCACTTCACGTCTTTCACTATAAAAGTCCCTGTACATCCACAGCATTAAGAATGACAGATATACTTCGATTTTCAGAATTCCGCTGAACTACCTTCTGAGGACGATAAAAGCATCAGCTATGCTCGCTACCAAAGAAGATTGCAGTTAATGTTACGAGCCCTTCTTGCAGCTATCGGCGACTCCTTGAGAAATAGTTTTCTCACTCAGCAGTTACTCGTCAAGGTACCTTCCTCAATGTTATTCGTTGGACTCGTTTGATAGTAATCATACATCTTTCTTTTTTTTTTCAATAGAATCTTCACGAAGTTGCCGAAAACATTAAAACCACTAAGGAATCTTTGAGAATGGATGCGTTAAAAGTTGGTTTGCAGAATATACACTGTCAACTCATGGAAGACGATGGCACCTGTTTGCCACTATCTCCAAGTCGAGAAGTCTTTGGTATCAATGTTCAGACCTGCTCGTATTTTCCATCATTTACGCTGCCATTAAAAATAAATTTCATCAGTTCGGATAACGTGATAAGCCCAGCTATATTCAAGGTCGGAGATGATTTACAACAAGATATGCTGACACTTCAAATGGTACGAATAATGGATAAGCTTTGGCTAAAGGAAGGCCTTGATCTCAAAATGGTTACCTTCGCCTGTGTCCCAACTGGACATAAACGGGGTATGATCGAAATGGTTACGAATGCTGAAACCCTGAGAAAAATTCAAGTGGAATTTGGACTCACGGGATCTTTCAAGGATCGACCAATAGCGGAATGGCTGGCGAAGCACAATCCAAGTGAATTGGAATACGAGAGGGCTGTAGAGAATTTCACAGCCTCCTGTGCTGGATACAGTGTGGCTACCTATATATTGGGAATCTGTGACAGACATAATGATAACATTATGTTGAAAACGTCTGGACATTTGTTTCACATAGATTTTGGAAAATTCCTCGGAGATGCGCAAATGTTTGGAAACTTCAAGAGGTAGACGACAACTATCTTTCTCATACAGTTAATTGTGATCATTGCTTTATTAATTTTTTATATATTGCTTTTTTTTATAGGGATAGAACACCTTTCGTGCTCACATCTGACATGGCCTACGTTATTAACGGAGGTGACAAACCTTCAGCAAAGTTTCATCATTTTGTAGATTTGTGTTGTCAAGCCTTCAATGTTGTGCGGAAACATGGAAATCTCATACTTCATCTTTTTGGTTTGGTATGTATTGTTTCCTCTATTTCTAATGTATCTTTTAATATTTCGGCGAATTCCCATTCACCCAATGATTTTATCCTGTAACTTTACTGTACCGAAACAAACATAAGCTGGAATATTATTTTTATACATTCTTATCAAAAACAGGATGTACGCTAGCCTATGTGATTACTTCTTAAAAGCCTAAACGTACGAAGGGAAATATAAAATATTACTTTTTTTTAACTTCAATAATACTAGAATGGCCGTTGCCAATGTTCGAAAGCAACTGTATTATCAACTTCTGTTTTTTGCCTTTAATTCACAAAAGATTATATAATACAATTGATAAACTTGATGTTCTTGTGATTCCCAGTCTTCCGTTACTGTGTTAGTAAATAGCAAGCTTTTCTACCCACACATGAAAACAACAAAACCACAACGGAAAGACTTATCCTCTTGCATTATCATGAAATGAGTTGTTATCACGTAGAGCCATTTCCAAAGAGCCATAAGTGTTGTAATTGCTGTTTATAGTTCAGTATTGAGATCGCGTGCAGTAGCAGTGCCAGTAAATGATAAAAAGTGAAAATTTGAATTAATTTGCTCGAGACCAGAAGTATCTTGATTAATGATCATGGACGATTTACTGGAGCAAGAGGAGCTTTTTGAAAAGCGTCGAAGAATGAATCTCATTGATAAAAAATTGAACGACATTAAGTTCAAGGAGAGATTGAGTGGCATAAAAATGAATGAATACACGACTTCGCAGATGACATCTTCAGGAATTCCTGGAGTTACCATGGATGCTGTGAGCTACGTACAGAAAGCTCTTCTGCCTGGACAAACGAATCCAGAGGCTGCTGCCACATTCGCTAGGATGATCGAGAGTTCTCTGAAGAGTTGGTTCACGCAGTTCAACTTCTTCCTTCACAATCTGGCGCAGCTAAGATTTACAGGTGATCATAATGACGGTGAACTGTTGTCTTTCATTCCACGCACTTACACGTGAGTTCCTTTATTTATCATTAGAGTTAAGCATTACCAAAAATTGATCTAAGATATAAATTAATTGACAAATTCTCTGTCTGCAGCATGCAACAAGAAGGACAATTAACCAGCGTCCAAGTGCACGGATATCAGAAGCGCTATGATCCTGAGAAGTATTACATGTACATTCTGCGCATTCAAAGAAAAGGACATGCTGACCCAACGTACCTATTTCGCTCCTACAAAGAATTTTGCGAATTCTATCAAAAGCTCTGCATTCATTTTCCGCTCGCCAAAGTGGCTAGGTAAGCGATTATGCATGTTCTTACTAATAACAACGACTTGACTCAAAATGATTGATCACTCTTATTAGAGTCCGGCAATGGTTACGTTTAAATACATAAATTTTGCGTAATGTATAGCTTTACCAATTCAACGATAAAGAACATATGCTAGCTTTAAATTCTCGTAGCAATTTATCTGGCAAAGATCGTGAATTTTTTTTTTACACGCTGAATGATAAACTCATCCGCAATATCATTATTGAATACCATAAGGAACCTAGCATATATAACAATAGTCACATAAGTCTAGCAGATTGTCATTACACCTGTCTAAGGATGTATGGTGTATGTACAGAAAGTAATCTCGATCAATTTATAGGAACCCGCAGTCATCCTGAGGTCAAAACAAGGTTCCTCCAAGTCATATTTCAATGTCACTCTCTTGGGAAGAGCGTGGCTTATCGATTGTCACATAGGTGCCACGATTTTTATTGTCCAACACTTGCGCGCCATTATTCTCAGGCTGATTTAATTTGTTCAACATTTTCGGTACCGGCGCCTGCGCCTTCTTCCTTCTGTACTCCGCCTTGTGCGATTTTACCACTGGCTTTGGTGTAGCCACCTCAACCCTCTGCTCGGATAAATTCGTGTAAGATACTCCTGACAAATGTCTAGGAGGTCCAGTACTCACTGTATAGATATCCTCCTGGGTAATCAAATCGTTCATTGACTTGGAGAATTTCCTCATGAATCCATCCTCCACATCGGAATTATTTAATCCAGCCATTGGATTATTCAGTATGGGCATGGGCACTGATCCTAAGGTTGTTCCATTGTTATTAGGAATAATCAAGTCGCAATCAAACTGTGACATTGGCTTGTAAGATCCTGCCACGGCTGATGAATGCGATGGCATCCTATTCATTCTCATTCTCGCACGAAACCACTT
This sequence comes from Cephus cinctus, assembly GCF_000341935.2. NCBI lineage: Eukaryota > Metazoa > Arthropoda > Insecta > Hymenoptera > Cephidae > Cephus > Cephus cinctus. Next base: position 528,009 of record NW_014333316.1, read on the forward strand.
GAAACCCATAGTTATTTTTTGTTGTTACTAGTAACACCACCGTATTAGATAACACTCTTTTCTTAATCTTTGTCAAAACACCTCATTAACCATTAACGCCATAGAATGCTGAGTTAGTCCACCATTCGTATACCTAGTTGCATAAAATGGCAGTCAGTTAAAAAACTTGGTTCTGTCACTAATAAATTTTTAATGAGGAATATAACTAGGACAAGGACGCCGGTGGGTTTAAATGTTACACGCTTACAAAAGATAATGGAGTTTTATCAAGAGAACTATTAAGATTAGTATTTCGAATAAGACAGCTTCTGTTACCTTTTTTATGGCTTAGAAGAAAATTTGATCCTGCGACAAAGTAATTCACCGATATATAATAGTCTGGTATTCTCCAATGTCCAGGTACTCTTCACGTACCTTTCGATTTGCTGATTTGATAAATAGTGCGTAATCCATATCTCTGTCCGTTATCTTGGAACCAATATTAAGATAAAATACCATTTTGTGGCAATCCTCGATAAAGAGTCATCACTATTTAGTATTATGAACGCATTTATTTCATTTTAATTACAATTGTCTCTTTCGTATATCGATTCTCTTAAAAATACTCAATCACTTACCTACGTTTTTCTTTTCGCCTGTAGCTTATAGTTTTATTTGTGTAATATCCCTCATGTTACTTTTATTCAATCCAAATTAGAATCGCTACTGATACTTATTACACGAAATAGAAGGTTTTTCTATTCTACTGCATCACTGCGACTTTCATATTTAATGTGTCAATGAATTTAATCAATGGAACTTCTTTCCGTTTTTTTTTTTACTCAGGAGTCCAGGAAATGGAAAAATCGAACTTTTGTGTTTAGTAATAAACAATCAGATTAACAAGGACTTTTTATTGTGAAATCGTCAGACCCTGATAGAAGCTGACAGAAAACTGAGAAGCTGCCCAATACCTGTTATCACTCCTAGTATTAAACCTCCTTATCTGAAGGTTTATTGGTCGATTGTTGCACATAGCATTTCTGCTCACTATACCTACTTCATCTTGTATATATAGACATTATGATTGGATCCAGAGACTCCTTAGTTATTGATTGATATATGATAGTTTTAGGATTAGATTCATTATACCGAATGATAAATCGTAAGCTATTGTTATCTTCTCAACTTTATTAGGTTTTGAATATATTGAAATTCACGATTATTATTTTTTGTTTTCTTGTAATCGACTGAACGCAATTATTCCTGTATGCAGCGTAGAAGCAACTTGTACAATGAACCAGGGTACTGTTCTCTTTGCCCGTATTAATTAATATAAGAAATAATAATGAAATTAATTAATCTTCCAAACTTTCACACGATGTCTAATCTCTGTTGCGACTAGTGCTTTTCACCTTTTTATACTATATCTTAATGGTAATAGTTTTACAGGTTATTAATTTTTATAACGAAGCCTATATTAAGATCTTGGTTCTTGATAGCTCATTATTAAATTATTTTAATGACTAATTCTTTTTATTCACAGTTTGCCAAGCGGCATGAGTGTGGGACGTTCAAATATCAAGCAAGTGGCAGACAAACGGCGTGCCGATATTGAAAAATTCTTAGTGAGTTTGTTTAAAATGGCACCAGAAATATCCCAGAGCGATCTAGTCTACACTTTCTTTCATCCTCTACTACGTGATCAGCAAAACGCGGATATTCATCTGCGTAAAGTCAAAGGTAATTACACAACTCAGTACTATAATATCATATACCTTATTAGTGTGACAGAACACTAATTTACACCTTTGACAATGTCTAGTTGGTAACTGGTGGGCGGAGAAGAAGATCAGGGAAAATGGTCAGAGTGGACAAATCAAATTATCTCTTCATTATACTCGTGGTACATTATGCGTGATGATCTATCATGCTCGCGGATTACCAAAAGTGGCAAATGCCCAAGAACCAAATACATATGTCAAGGTATACCTGAAGCCAGACTCGACGAAAGCGACAAAGCGTAAGACAAAAGTTGTGAAGAAAAATTGTCATCCCTCGTTTATGGAAATGGTAAGTCAACGATTTAAGGAATGAGTATCATAAATATGATAGGGGTATCTCAATTTATACGCAACTTTCAATTTTAGCTGGAGTACAGGATGCCAATAGAAGTTATTAAGGAGAGAACTTTGGAAGCTACCATCTGGAATCACGATACCCTTCAAGAAAATGAATTTCTGGGTGGTATCAGATTACCATTAGGTCGTCTGAATTTGACTAGTGAAACTGTCGAATGGTTTCCACTGGGTAGTGTTCGATAGACACAACTTTTTCAATCAGAAATATTACAAGAGAAGCTTCCCATTTTAGACTCTTAATCGAATCTATCATGAGATCTACATTCTCCGTTGTGGCGCACAAGTAACTACAAAGAAGTAGATAGAAACAGAATTCACAAACTTCTTGTTCGGTCAGCACTTATTTTTTATTGTTCTAGGTGTATGACTGGTACAATATGTGATTATACATTCAAATGTAGGTTTCGTATGTGATCGAATCGGATCATGACAAATACCCAGAATCGTAACAAGTTGATATATTATTCAGATTCTAGCGCACCAGGCATTGATAGAATTTTCCTGAACTCTTCACTAGATATTATTTTAAAGGGAATAATGATCACAATAGCACTCAAAATCAGAGTAATATTCCTCGAGTATATGAATTTTTATCAAAGGGCGAAAGAGTTCAATTGTTTCTTATACACTTTTTTTTTGTCTTTCAGCCATCAGGCAAAACTCGCCACCTGCAAATGTAATTCTTTCCACTTGCATTGGGTATTCTCCGTGGTTAACCTATTTTCTTTCTTATTACTTTTTCCGTTGTGATGACTATTTATTCATGGCGTCTTTGTCAATACTTATAATTCCAAATTGTATATAGAAAAATGTACGCACCCTGTAATCGTGCCTTACGATTATGTGTGTCAGTAATGAATGGGCTCTTTGATTTAGAGCAACTTCATATACTTATTATTATTTTATACGTTTTTCAATATTCAATCAGAAGAACTACTTCTGATATAATGTCTTTGCTTTTTAATTAGCGCTTCACGCCATGTACAATCAATGAATTTCTTTGTAGATAAATTTAATCGGATCGATTTTTTGTACAACAGTATTTAAATCCATTAGTTTATGTGCTGAACGAATCGATCTAGCCAAAATGTATGTGATGAGACGAGAAGAGATGAATTATGATTGGAGAAGGTCCTGGTGAACGTGCGGGATAGAGATATAAAACTTGGCTGAGGACGCCTAATCGAATTGTGAATTTATAATTAATATTTAATGATATTTTCGTATATACAAACTTTATAGAATATTCTAATATAAATTCAAGGCAAAACGGCCTGAACATACACTTTTTTTTTTAATTGATCAACTTAGATTCTGGTAATCTGTAATACCAAGGAATCATAGTCATTCTATGACTAATATTTATTATTACCCAAGATATTTTCAAAAGCAAACACGCTGTTTATCCCTTTTTACACATATTTTAATGACATTTGCCTATTAATCATGTGCTTTTACAGATGTCTAGCGCTTTCAGTTACATCTATATACACACGTTATACAATTTTACACGATATATAATTTATTTGCAATGAAATCATTCTAATTAAAATTAGACGTCGTTCACAGAATCATACTGGAATATCAGACTGAAGGCAAGAATCGTTGCGTTCATATGGTTTTCCAATTTTTTTAGTTTCGCATCGAAAATAAATCAATTAAAACCATTAGATATACCTGATTTAATTATAGCATGTGCGCTTATTGTGTATTGTTAGGTGAATTTACACGTGTTTGATCGCAAACAGCATAATTTAAGAAATAAATAAATAAATAATGTGATTTCTTACATCATAAAAATCCTTTCATTCATATTTTCTTTGAAAACGTAGAAAATAACCAATCTGACTGAACTTTATTTTTTGTTGAACGGGTTTCGTCCGTCAGGCGCTCACACAATGGGGATTCACATCGTTATATATTAAAGTTGTAAAGTGCCTTTGTGAAAATTAAGTACAGAATTTTGATTTTCTTTTATGTATTAAATCGACTGTAAAAAGACAATGCGGTCTAATACAGGTGACTTAAAAGGTAATTATCATTACTTCATTTCGATATTACTTATTGATAGAAAAATCATGAGGTCCACATTTCCTTCATGAAGGTTAGAATATTCTGTACTGCTACTACTTGACTAATAACTTTAAAATTCGTAGATTATTTCCTGAGTGACAGTGACAGTGATCACAGTGATATTAGTATGAGTGATGACAGTCAGAGTAGTGAGGATGTCAATGTCAGTGATCCTGATTCGGAATCTCTAAATGAGTCTCACGATGATATTGAAGCATCCACATCAAATGGTGTGGTTGGTAGGTATATGTCATTTTCAGTCATTATTTTTCTATTTGATAAAAATATTTTTTCTTTTGCTGAAGGAGGAAGCAGAGTTGACAATGAGGAAGAAGATGAAGTTGTAAAAGCCATTTTGCGGTCTAAAGAGTTACACAGAGATCACCCGCCAACTATTTCAATGGAGGACCCTGTAGTAGATGTTTGCTTTCATCCTGCGAAAGACCTAATTGCTCTGGCAAGCATGACTGGCGATGTTCTTTTGTTAGTTATCCATAATCCCCTAGGATAATTCACCATAATGGTAATGAGTTTAATCAAATTTTTAATTTTTCTTCTTCCAGATACAAATATAATAATAAGGAAACAGAACTTGTTTCTACCCTGGAACTACATTTGAAATCATGTCGAGACATAAAGTTCAGTCATGATGGAAAGTTACTATTTTCTACTGCTAGAGACAAGTTAATTATGCTTACAGACGTTGAGACTGAGAAACTTTTAAGTGTTTATCAAAATTCACATGAGTAAGAATTTATAATTACAGTAATAGTATAAATTACAAGATAAACTTGTCATTCACATAATTCTACAACTTACGTTTCAGAGATTCAGTTTATTCAATGACAATACTTGACGAAAATACATTCGTTACGGGCGACGATTCTGGTGTAGTTAAATGTAAATTTTCCTAGAAATTATCCCCCATCAAAAAATCTTTTAATAATAACATATCCTTTTCTATTTCAGTATGGGACCTACGACAAAGTGGTGACACTCCTGTCTTTTCACTAAAAGAAGTGGACGATTATATCAGTGATATGATCACCAACAGTGATAACAAGTATCTCGTATGTTCCTGCGGAGATGGTACCCTCACCACAATAAACATGCCAGCACGGAAAATGCACGTCCAGGTAAATATCTAACAGTATCTTATAAACTTTCGTTAAAATTATCACCCAATAATGTAATTGTACTGTTGTCTTTTGATAGTCCGAGGAATACGGTGCAGATCTGACGTGCCTGGGATTGTTCAAAACTGAATCAAAACTCTTAACCGCAAGTATCAAAGGAAAAATGTACGTGTTCAACTGGGGCGAATTCGGTCTACATTCTGATGAATTTCCAGCTCTGACAAAAAAAGCCATAAACTGTATGATACCCATAACGGAAAACGTAGTTATCACCGGCTCCGAAGATGGTCTTATTAGGTAAATAAGTTTCTACCTGGTTCCTACTGTCTGTCAGATAATATTTTTCAACCAAAAGATCTAATATTTTCTTTCATATTTTACAGAGCATCCAGCTTGTTTCCACATCGGCAACTTGGCATCGTCGGGCAGCACAACTTCACCGTCGAAAATATCGATGTAAATCACGACGGCACCCTAATCGCATCCTCGTCGCACAATAAAGACGTGCACTTTTGGAACGTCCAGTACTTCGAAACGCTGAACGTTCACGAGCCGGTTAAGGGTGGTAAACAGAAACGGATGAAGCATAATTTACCAAGTAGTAAAGTGGATAATGCATCTGATTTCTTTGCCGATCTTTGATCTGCTGTAATGATGATTATCAGACAGCAGATTCGTACATATAAATACGCATACAATGAGAGTTTCGTTATCATTTTTTATTTTATTATCTTATTTTATTCTCGTTATCATTCGTTACTGATCATTCCTATGTGCCAGCTCTTACTCGGATAATAACGGCATGTGGATCACAAATAAAAGAAATACAAATATTCGACGTCCAATTTTCATTTTCTTATACTTATTCTGCAGCATAGAAATCGGAATTTTCATTTGTACGTAGTAGTAAAGGTAAAATTGTTCGTGATATACATATATATCTAATGATACTAACAGGTTCAACAATAAGTATCCCGCAATACATGAATCATCAGAAAGCACCACATAATTTTTTCACGACATAAGCCACAAACGTGCGAACCTTCGCTCCGGAACAGTAAAAAAAATTCATTTGGCAAAGGTAAAATTGTTCAGCTACTTATATTTACATTAAACGAATCGACATGCACGAATGCATGACTCGTCCAAATGAAAGTAATAAAAATAATACATACAATCTAATTCACTGATACTATTTTACTCTCGATAAATACTTAAGGCTTAATTTCAAATAATGATTAAATACTACCGAACAATCGGATTCAATATTAAAGGAAAAAAAATTATATAACGGTGAACAAATAAATAGTTCGCCTCGGAGAATATACATTCTTTAAAAAAAAGAGACATTTGAAATACAACTTATCGTTGCCTTTTTCAAGGTACAAAGACGTCAGGACGTTTTCATTTTGTTTCCCTACATCCCTTGGCCCAGTGTTTATAGGTTTAGCGCAGCGTGTAAGCCCCTCCCTTACTTCGCCACTTCTGCTAAGTAATAGTAATAGACAGTAGCGAACCGGCCGCCGTCGGTTGCGCATTCTCCGTATCTTATGGGTGATTAACCTGACGTAAATATTCGGGCGCGTGATAATGTTGTTGTTGTGCATGTGCAAGTGATGGCGGAGGGAAACAACGGACGTGTTCGACACTGGTTGTATCGCTGTCACCACTCTTCAAGTACTTGTTGAGCACGGCGAAGATTTGGGAATTCAATACTTGAAAACGTCTGATACGATCCACCATCCTCTTCAAGTGCTGATACACGTAAGTGAACACATTGTTAGATAATTATTTTTTTTGTAGTTTGTATCACGATACTTACAATTCCTTTGACATTCTCATCCTTCCCGTCGACGCGTTGTACTCTGAGAATATGATAGCAGAAATCTAAAGCTTCAAATCGTTTTTGCTGTCCCAAGAGAACTATCATTGCGCACCCTGCCCAATGTAGACCCTCGCCAAACAATTCTCTGTAAACGTAGAGTTGAGGAAGTTAATTGTTAATTAGGATTATTCACTTTTTTCTCGTTATTCAGTAAAACTTACTCGACAGTGAATTCGGTCTCTCCAACGGGTATACAATAGACAAATTGAAGCGCGCTCCACAGTCTATGAAATTCTGTACACTCGTCCACGTTCATTACACCATTTGCTGGTGGTGGTCCTACCCATATAGGATCGTCTAAAAAGCTTCGCAACCGACTCAGTACCACTTCGAAGATTGACAGGCCGCAACAAAGTCGCTCGCGGGTTAACAAGTCTCCCTCGCGCGCGATCATCGCTTGCTAGATTAATAAAAATTAATTCGATAATTAGAAAATAATTACAGTATTAGTATATATATGATGGAATTAATTACTTTGGCAGTTCCTAATTTATCGACGTTAGGAACAATCTGAAGTGCAGCGTACTTTGCTTCCAGTCGTTTTTGTTTAGTCTCTGGTTTCTCTCCATCTGAATATTTATATTTTTATTAATAAATCAATCGTCATTTGTCGTTAATATCTGTATAATACCTTTGCAATAAGGCCTTGGTAAGATATTTTGGAACGGTGCTGCATGCAGCAAGTCACAGACTTCTTCCTGAGATAAAGCCTGCTCCATCAAGAGGCAGAACAGTATAGTATTTCCAAATTCACGAAAATTGTGAAATAGCTCGGTTTTCGCGTCAGGATATTGAACTATGTCGTTTAGTTGAGCGTGATAGTATCCCAGTACTCCAGGAGAACCGTAATCGTATCTCGGCAGCTTGCAAACCTTGGGCATTGCCTCCATCAGTGTTTTTGTAAATTGTAGCAAGCTACCTTGAATAAGCGGTTTGACAATTTTCAATAGCTCCTCCATCACAACAGCAATACCCTGATATCCCAGAAGTTTGCATATAGTACGGAAATGATATGGACCAACAAATCCGGAATATTGACCGTATTGCGTGCTGTACGCCAAATTCAAGTGTTTACTACCCCAAAGATAATGATGCGACATTTGTGGCGGCTTATCTCTCTGAACCGGTTGTACGAATTGCAATCCACGACATTTAACAAATCTGCAAAAAATTATCAAAACTAGTAAAACTAATTCCACTAGACAGTACAATAGTACAAAATACAATTGTGTAATTTACCTATTCGTGGCGGCGTTGTAACAATAATTTGGTAGAAAATCATAATTGAGTTCCCAAAAGACATGTAAAGTGATTCTACCATAAGGTGCCAAGACATTGTGATTCGCTTCTCTGAACATTGCATCGTATTCATCTAATGCCAGCCACTTGCACAAAAGTTTATGCGTCAAACGATTTACTTGTAAGAGACCATCCAGTTCCTTGAGGCAAGAGATAAAAGTTATCCCTATTCATTACTAATTATTAATTGCTTTTTCTCAACGTACCACAATACCGGTAATATCTCCAAATTCAAATTTGCTGATCGCCAAGTCCAGAGATTTTTGCATATCAGCATTAATGCGTTGTGTGATCAATTTATTTAAATCAATACTTCTTCCCAAAAGTTGTACGTGTCTTTGTTTGAGCAATGTCTCGTATCTGTTTGCTCGCGGATATGGAAGTAGATATGCACCAAGAGCAACGCATTCCACGCGAAATCTCTTGTCAAGTAAAATACTCGCTGCCAGCTGTTTGTAATGTGCGAATATCTGCTCGCTTAACTTATAAACAAATTGATCAAAGCATAGATTCACTTCTGCCTCAACTTCATCGTAAAGAAATTGCTTGCGGAATATGGTGAGCGCGTACAGAGCACTGTCATTATATAGATCCAATGGATAGAGAACGTACCTATTAGAAATCATCAAATTATATTATACCGTTTATATTCCTCTTGCGATTTTAATGAATATACTTGAATCTACTCACTCCATCATAGAAGGTTCTTTACTTCTGAGAATGTGATCTGTCAGAATCCAGGGCATCGACATCTCAATCGGAAACTAAAACAGTCAGGTCGTTTAGAATAAAATTTTAACCTGACTCATTAATGCAATTCGTATGTTAGTAAATGCCACGAATACAAAATATTATTTAAAAATAAAAATACAATACAGAAATGATAACAAGATATATTGTGCTAGCTAGAAAATAACGTGATCCAATGGAATCGCTAAGGACATTTGGCACAGTTTTTTCAAACAATTATGTAAAAATGATAGAGCATAAAAAATATAGGGTGATTTTACTGGATAATTAGATGATCAAATAGTCGAGTAATAGATCAAATAGAATCATCAAATAGTCGTATAATATGTAGAACGCATATAATATTTTGCAATACGATCAATATTTTTGAAGAAAATATAAAACAAAATAGTGAATCCATAAAATCCCAGGCGTGCATAATCCCCATCACACAGCACTACAAAACACAGAAACAAGAAATATTGCTAAAACGTCTGGCGGTTAGCGAATCGAATACCTGAATACGCTTCTCCATGGTGATCAAGTCGCTGCATTCCTCATTGTGCTGGTGACGCACTTGGCATTTCTAGTCATGAAATCAGTCACAGAAAAATCCTATTTTCATAGTAATCGCAGCAGCTTAATTGTTTTTAAAGGTGGATAAAGGTAAAAGGAAATTACTCGCGAGTTGTGATTACGTAGAAGGAACACAAATGTCACAGTCAAGCTCGTAGAACGTGTTTTTTGAAGTGATAGAGTCTCATGAAGTGATACGATAGGAATATGTCAAACAAATTCCTGACTTATATTTATTGTTTTCATTTAGTTTTTCAAAATATAGAATTTACCTGAATTTTACGGCCCATAGTCATCTCTAAGTAAAACTCACGATACCAAAGCTGTGATAAGTCACAGCAATTCTGTAAAGACTCTAGTGGATAAAGAAATATTGAATTAGAAAATTATCACAAATGTCTATTAAAATTCTTTGCATGACGATACGTACCACTGAAGTTTAATAGATAACTCCAGTAGAAACTTGTTTTGTGAAACTGATCAATTTGTACAAGATATTGCCCATCGATATCCTTTCTTAATGTACGCTTCCCACCACTCTTGTCAGCTATCAAAGATTCCAACATTGTTCTCACCATATAAAGTTGAGTGGAAGATGGTCCTGTAGATTGAGGCTATATTAAGTATCTTTAAGAAGTGAATAATTTGTATATGTTTATTGAACTTACCAACGTTTCGTCTTGGCACTTTTATACCAAATCCATTGTCAGGATCCTTCTTTCCCTTTAATGCAGGATCTCCCAATGGTTCCACCCCAAAATGCCAATCTGCGCAAGTCTCCCTCACAGAAACTATGATGCTGAAAGGAAAAGAGTTATTTACACTCCTATAGTACTTTGGAAAGTTTTACAAACCTCCTAATAAGATCCTTCTTGTTTTTTATCGCTTTTCTTAACGGGTCCCTCAATGCAAGTTGTACGAAATCCTGCAGTTCCGCATAAATGTTTCTACGAATAGCATCGATGAATACTGTTTCCATTCTTGCCATGAGAACTTGCAGACCCTTTATCATAGCTATGACTTCGATCAAAGCAAATTTTTCTTCATCCGTATAATTATACCGTGTCGCCTAATGAAATAGTTTTATGATCGAATATGAAAACATCCACACATGTTACAATTGATAAAATCTACAGAAAAGCTGACCCTCTCGTATTCTTCGGCTTCCTGAGGACACTCTTTGTTCATATGGTGATCAGTTGGATGTAACAATTTCCAACTGTACAGCTCAGTAACGACACTGGTCCATTGAGAAAGTAATTGCAATCCCCTCAGTGCTAATTCTGATGTTTCTCTGTTCTCAGAATCACTTCCACATTCTTTATACGTTGTAGTTACCTCGTTACTATATCTATTAGAGATAAAAGAGTAGAAAACATTGAAAAAATGTATATATATCCTAATAACTGTACAGAAGGAGTGTAAATACCTCGCTAGTTCACTTATATATTTGACGTGATCGTCACGAATTTGAGGCAGATGTACCATCAAGTCCGCCTGCGGGCTCATACTATTAGAGGAAGACGATAACGGCCATCGGGACACATCAAAATGCTTAGAGCGTTTAATATAATTGAATGGAGCAATTTGCATGTCTCCAAAGAGAGGTACCACTTCTAGATTCTTAAAGATTCTATCAATTCTGTCTAATTTCAATTTTTTCTTTTGATCAAGCTTATTGATATTGCATAATTCACTGTCCATAAGAAACAGTCCAAAACCCATAACCTTTACTAACATATGCTTCTCATTGGGCGTGAGATACATTTTGGTTTCAAACATGTGAACGCAAATGTTCACCACGTCGGCCAGGAGTTCCTCGTAGCCCGGTATTTTTTCAAGATTCTCCTTGACCGTGTCGCGAATTTTATTTTGCGTTGCCAAGAACATTGAAAGATTTTGCGACTCTTGTAGGGTTTGTGAATCCGACATGACTTTCAAAAACTGCGCCGCCCTAAAATAATATTTGATATAAATCTCTCTGACTTAGGAACTCAATCGTCTTAGATCAATAATTAATGCCAATACCTTCTGTAGGTGGAATAATCATTTTTCACACTGGATTTCATGTTTTTCAATTCATCAAGAACAGCAAACATATTAATAAACTTTCCTAATGTGAGCAGATATGCTTCTGAAACAAAGTCTTTTCTCTTCTCATGGTGGCACAAACGTTTTACTTCCGCTGAGAATCTTTCTATTGCTTTTCTCTAAAAATTACGCAATTTTAATCAATAAGTGTAAGTAGAACTTTTACATACCACTCTTATCCTTTCTATTTTCTTACTTGGAAATACATGAAGTTCAACAGTTTGTTGACTTCTGGAGCTAAAACCTCTACAGTCTTTTCATAAATTTCAACACGGTTTGGTTGTTCATTAGATTTTGGCTGTGGAATAGCTCTGGAACAACATCTCCATGTATACAGCATAACAGCATGTTCCAAGCCTTCCTCCAAAAGTTCATTCTACAAAGGTAGATAAAAGTATTGTTGTGACTATTCTTAAAAAAAGATTCTTCCAAGCTCAGAAACCTACCAGACTTGCATGAACTGTAGCCTCTTCAATATATTTGGCAATACCCGTAACGAAACCATTTCTATCTTCGAAATTTGTATCAAAATTGGCTTGATAGACAACAGAGCAGGGCTGAGCTTCGATGCATGGTTGCTCATCAGGAAGAGTAAATTCATCCAAAACATCGACATTGGATAAAGCATCCCCTAGTGTTACTTTATCAGTAGCCATGCTCTCTTGTTTTCAGAACCTAGTTAAAAAATCATACATATTAATTAACAACATTCTGCCTTGAATCACTAAAATCACTGTCCTCTCCCAGGTTATGTTTATAAGCGGACAATGAGTACAGTAAGTATGTTCTACGTGGAATAAAGATTGTTACAATAATTAAAAAGTATTGTTTTAATATTCTACGCGTATGCTTACCCTCTAAAGGGCTCCGTAAGATAATATATCCGAGAAAAATGTACTCCACAACTCCGCCCTGTACAAACGTCAAGATGTCTAAAATGGCGTCGACCCCACGCAGGGGCTCTTCCTGCCTTTAATTATCAAGCAGACTTCAAACCGGAATCGATATGCTCAATAATCAGGAATGAAGCATGAAAAACTAGTTGACATTCTGTAGCAACTAATTATACTTATTTGGTACTTGACTGTCAGTATTCTGATAAGAGTTACTTATTTCCATTTATCCTCCACATTTTATAGAAATTGAAAAAATATTGGGAAGAAAAATGAATAGTACTTCAGAAGTATTAAACTTGGGCAATTGTTGCACTTTATTCTTAAACGTCTTTCAGACAACATAATAATATATTTTCTATTATATAATACACGTAATGTACAGAACGCGAATTATTATTTATATGATTTTTTTCTTTCGTTACTTTTTTTTATTTCGCAAAATTGCACATAACACTACTCTTGCCTGGCTCGGTTTTCATATATGTAGAATCTTTCTACTGCTTCTCGTTCTCGCATTACAAAAGAAAAATAGAGATAAAACAATATACATACGGTAATAATTAATGCAAGAGAAGGCATAAAGTCATTGAATTCTTGTTAAATGTACTTTGCGAGAAAAATAGTGTGCGCATAGTAAAAGTTATGCGAGTTGTTGCTTTGCGATAGAATGAAAGACTGATGATTATTAGTAAAATATTATAAAAGAAGTATAATACAGATGAAAAGACGATTGAAACATAACCCGGTTGAGAAAACGTAAATGGCTCTATCAGGTAGCTCTAAAAATATGCAACTTTAATATCACATTGGGACATATTATATGTATACTAAAATGCGAAAGATAAAGCGTTCCAAAAATATCATTTTGACGTTATTCAAAGGTGAAGTGAATTGAATAGAAAACGTCCTTAATCCATTTTCACCGTATATACACGGGCACAATGGTCACACATCAATCCTGACCGCGTTACGCAAATACACAAGTATTACTAAAAAATTGCACTAATGTCGCTATCGCTCGAACATCTACGTGTATTCCGTACAATTTGAATTGAGCTTGATTGTGCAAAATTTTACTCAAATATCGAGCACGTCGCGCGATACACGTAAAATGTCCAATAGATATTCCCATCGAAATTGCACAGCATTATGCGCGCACATCTTGGAAAAGACATATTAATTCTCCGCGGGACACGAAGATTTAATTTTTTATATCATTTTGAGCTTAATTGTCAGGACGCGCAATTTATTATAAGATCCGTTTCGCATTATGCAGATAAATCGTTAACACTTAGGGATATGCAAGTTGTTTGACTCTCCGTAGCAAACGATTCTCTGGTAAATATTGGAAGTGACTGAATAGACGTAAAAATGATAATGCAGTTTAAAACTTGGCTGATAACCTTGCTGGTACTATTTCATTTTAATTTTTAAATTAATTCGCATTCCTTGAATGTGTTCACGCTGCTATAATCTAATGTGCGACAATATATATATAGGTACCTCTTTGCGACTCTCACTATTTTTATTCCAACTATCTACCTTCTTCACGCCAAGACTTGATTCTACTTACATGTATCAGACGTACTAATTCACATGGCTCGCCCAACTAAGTACAAATACTTAAATTATAAGAAGCGCGGCCTAAGCCATATCTAAAAATTCGGGTTATTTTATATAAGGCAAAAAAATCAATTGTATTGGCGTTTGAAACTGATGAAAGTTACATCATAGACGTCTATTTACATGGGTAGCCATCGGGGACGACTGCACTTACAATGCATCACTGATAACAAAATGGTACTTGTAAAATGGAGCCTTGGTTGTGACTCTAGTTGAAGGTCGATCTGTAAATTGCTCAACTGTTAATAATAATTAAGGCTTAATTGATAAAGATCGGTATACAGCTGCGTCTTCAAAGTGATTCCTCCTGAATAGAATCAGTGACTGTTAATAATTGGCACAATACTCCACGTCTAATTCTGATGTCTCTAATGAAATCCAAATCAATCTATCATTGATCAATAATACTCCAGGCAGTATGCGATAAATCAGTTGATACAGAAATATCTAATGTTACATAATACATTTTTAAGAGGCAACACTCAGCAAGACACGCGGAATCTTAGAGTTTTTAAATAAATTCTATTAGCTGGTAATTACGTTGAAGAGGTCTCACGTTGCTTCCTGCATAACGTAATGTCTACGCGTTGCTATGTGACAAGTCGATATATTTTTTTCTTCTTTCCTTCGGCTTTCATCTTTTGTATTTTAACGGGTACCTAAGCTAAACTCATTTAACTGAAGTATCTTGAACCGTGTGCTATGAAGTTTATAGACTTAAAAATGAAATATTTAAATACGCTTTCTAACTCTTGCGTGAAACTGGCATTTGCAATTGTTAATGGGCTCATATAATCTATCTCATTACCGTTAGACATGTTACTTCAACTTGTTCTAAGCCTACACGATGTATCACATACTGGTAATCTACAACCCTGTTCAGGAGGGAAACGTTTACTTAATTTACTAACGTGACATTAGCTGCTCCGTTAGATTGTTTAGACACGTTCCCTTCAAACCTTGAATTCCGGTGTGCTTGTTAGTGAAGCTATAGCGTGCTCTTGCGTGATGGCTGCTAATTCCTTGAGCCACTCATCGAGAACTACCGCACATAATACGACATTTTGTACAGGGCTCACTTCACTCGGCGACTCCCACGATGTCCTCGTGTAATATCTATTTAATTAAAAATTTGATAGATTCTTGCATAAGGAATAAAGATTTTTTTTATTCTCACCTATATCCTGTTCCATCTCCGATGACTTCCAATTGATCTTCCGATATGCTAGACGATTGACTAATTGATCCTGTTAGACTATTCGGTCCTGAATGATGGCCGCCTGTTCTTCTGAACATTTGTGATAGGGATGACGTCAAACTCCTTCTTTTTGGTTCACCTTAAAAATTGAATAAAAGATTTAGTCTAGGATTTTATTTCTAGATGCGGTTGGATTTTAAGATATAATACGTACATCGTCTAAATACTTCCAATAGGCATAACAGGAATGATCAGGAAAGTTATTATCGTGCAATGTTAATGCAGTACAGTTAAAGTAATATTTATACTGATACCTCTAGAAAATGGTTCACTGGCCGTGAAGCTACGTCGATTTGGTGCAACCTGAGCGGCTGCTTCTAGCGCATTTTTTCTAGCATTAACCAGTCTGTCTTCACGACTGATAAGGAAAGATCTTGCTTGCTCAACCAGAATCTCAACGTCATCATGACGTGAGAGGAACTGATCAATCTTGTGTTTCAAGGAAGCCAGAACCTATAATTTAAAAAATTTTGTTTATAACAAACACTACTCCATGTAATATGTGGTTATTATTTTTCATAGTCAAAATGGCAACAGACCTGAAAGAGTGATCTGATGCTGGGTTGAAATACCAACGAATGATTCAAGAGAAAGGACTGTAACAATGGCTGAGGGTATATTGCAAGTCTGCTAAGCAGTCCAGTTAAATGTAAGTTAACATAAATGTTATTGCTCATCATGCACTCCAACTTTCTCAGAACAACATCCAAAAAGATACCCACGTTGGGTTGACCATGAAAAATATCTTGATGGTACGAACTCTCTTTAATGATTTTACTTGATATCGATCCATCTGTATTTATATAATTTGATTCCGTAATCCCATGTAATTGTACGCAAGCTTCTGCAGAGGGTTCCATTTCCGTTTCCTCGTGTTCACATATTCTATCTTCGCTAGGTTCGTTATCTGGCGTAGACTCTGAAGAACCTTTGAATGCAAAACTTTCATATCCGCTGCTTTCTCCCAAAGACAGCAAAGAATTCATTGCTGTGTTCGTCTCATCTATCCCACTGTCTGATTCCTTTTTATCCGAAATTATAGTCTCTCCAACAGGTTCCGATATTCCAATATCCTCGCTAAGCAACTCAGCAATATCTGCATCCAGTTTTGCCTGCTCCTCTGGCGTGAGAGTAGCAGCAACCACCTTTGTTACAATCTCTTCCTTATCATTGCTACTAGTCACATTCAAATCATCATCCTCTAATAAAGATTGAATATTTTCCAGAATGTTTTGCATCGATGGATCTTTGAGAACGTCGTTCAAAACTATCGTATCTTTGAACGCGTCCTTGGAAAGCATTGTGCTACTCTCTATCCTCTTGACTGACTGCTCCACCAATGTATTCTCATCAGCCAGGGTGGTGGCACTGCTGGCGTTACTTTCTTTGGCTGGTGGTTCTCCGTCGTACTGACAGGACCAGTTAGAGCAGGCCGTTTGGCAACTGGCAATCTTCTGTCTGGCATCACAAAGGTAGGCATGATAATTTCCATAAAGACTCTCTGATAATTTAGCGCCATAATTAATTGGCGTCATCGGCAAGGACTTAAAACCATCAGTGGTGGAATTTGAGCTTCTTCTGCGAGAGGTAGAAGAGGAAGGCATATAGGGCAAGGAACTTGGCGGTGTCGATAAACTGGATAAAGGTGTACAACAGGTGGGTGTCAAAGACAGAAACTTCTCAGCTGCTCTACCAAAGGGGTCCACATCTCTGAGCCTCCTTCGCTGAGAGAGCATTACATGGGAGCATGGACTCAGTGCTCCAAAGCATAGTTCCAACATGACGTCCTCACAGTTCAGATCAACTAAGGTCTCAAAGAGGGCCAGAGTCACTATACAGACCTGTAAAGGTAATGAAAATTCTATAGTAGACACTGTAATAATTGTAAGCTTTTCTAATTTTTCGTATTCCTCCAATTTATCTGCTTAATCACACACCCGCGACACGGACGATATCCTCTGGATGAGACTATCCAGTATACGACACTCGTCATAATTATCTTCGAGTAAAAATCTGACCAGGGATCGCAGAAGACCTGGTTCCGTAACAGATCTTAAGAACAGGTCGAAGTAAGCTGTCGCCGCCACTAGCTCCTCCACAGTTGTCTATATAGAGAGTAAAGCTTAGTCTTCTGTATAAAAATCTAGTTAGTGATACACAATTGCATTTTTTTATAACAAGTGGTTACAAAATAAGTGATATTAGCATTTATAATTAGTACTTTAGTTTATACTATATATATTACAATAAAGTTAGACTGATGATGAGTTTTTTCTCTATATATACTATACAGGGCTTTTCATATCCATCTTAACTGAATAGTAGTTTCATTCTACAAAAGTGTATTCTTGTGAGAATTTAGATTGCCTTAAGAATTATCCAATTACTTTAGAAAAGAGAGCAATACACAACGTTTTAGTACGTGGTAAAAGAAGGAGATTATTTTTAAATGACACTACACAAAAGCAACACCACGTGCTAATCCAAAGCTCTGTGCCAATCAACAATAAACAAAAATCAATTATGTCAATGAATTATACATAGATGAAATATTTACTTCATACAATAAAGCTGATAGACAAAAACGATACTTTACACTCACAAGCCGCACACGGTTTACTTTCATTTCACCTTAATAGTTAATATCCAACATTAAGTTATTTTCACTTTGGCACCGACTAATATATACAGAATAAGAGAACCGGATACGATTTGTGAGTATTTAAAAAAATATAAAGCAGCTTTAATGTTTTAACTATTATATTAATGAGTGTAGTGAGTGATTATTGGTACTAACCCAGTTTTGCGGTGCATCTAGCTGTTCTAGGCTCAAGCCGAGAGAATCCTACGAGCACCATAAAAAGTGTCACTAAAGACAGCCACCAACAACCACAAGCCCCACAACGTGAGTAATCTTAATTTTTATTTCTTTAGCGTTTAAACACTGATTTTTACGAGTACCATCACCGCCATTAATGATATTTATAATACATTTATATGTCATGAAGCTAGATTCCTATTACCATAAATTTTGACCACGTCGAATCACTTTTTAAAATATGTAGATTTTAGATTTTAATTAAAGTATAAGTTGGAACTATTCGAATTCAATGCATAAGGAATTTCTTGTATGATTTATTATCGGTATTTCTGTGATTTCTAGTGCGTTTATATGGAAGAAAGCTGATAAATGATGAAATGTGTGTGTAGCCAGAGACAAAATAATTCCCTTCTTTTACCACACACGACTCAGTGTAATGGAAATCGCAATAGGTCAATGCCTTAATACGATTTAAATGCTATTGCAATTTTATAAATCTGCAGCATTGGCATATTCATATAGCCTTTAATGAAATGCATTACTGTTACAAATTCAAAGCCGTAAAATAACGTACCTGCAACAATGCTGGTCCCATCACTGGCACAAGAAATCCTTGATACAAGAACTCCAGCAACTGTTTTTGTACCAGAGGATGTGCTACCTGAGCTACAGCATTGCAGAATTCTAGGGAATTGATTATCTGAGTCAACGCCGACATATCGTTTACATCGTCTGGAGTCAGTCGATGCCAATCATCGGTCTCAATATCAAGCTTTCTTGGTAGCAGAGAATACAGAGCACTTAATCCTGTAGCTAAAACCTAAATATAAACATATTTAATCTTTAATTTGCTCGAACTTTATCATAAACATTAAGGATACACCGTTACGATAGATTCAATTTTGTATAATAAGATAATGCATATAAATAAGCTGTCGAAGAAAAAGTGCTGCTTTAGTTAGAAGGCGTACAAACTATTCTTGATGTAAAATGTAGAAACCTTGTAAACATTTAATAATGTTACCCTGTTACTTATGTTATCACTTTACCCACATGTTTCTTATGCTTTAAAAATAATGGTAGTATGAATATGTATCAGGAACGATAGGGAAATATTGAATGAGTAATACTGGCGAGTATTTAGTAGTATAGTAGAGTAAAAATATATATAAATGATAGTATATTTGCTGATTGCATAAGTGAAAGCTGTTAATTCAAGTATGCTCAAGCAGGTCGTGTCCTCAACAAAGGCCAATCGCATAAATTCATTCCCGTATACATTGTTATTGAATTACGAGAAGACATTAGCTCGCACTAACTGTAGTACTATTGTTCATGATACATAGTACTCACCGGACACACATTAGAATGCTCTGCAATATATAGACCCACTTCGTCATGCCTCTTAGAGAGAGACATGCAAAGCAGCATAGCATCACGAGCTTGCTGACCAACACCACCTTCTCGATGAATGTGTGGAATAAGTAGAGTGAAGATGATGAATCTAAAAGTTATTAGTACATTCAGTGCAATCGTACATTTCTAGTATTATTATTCATTTAATAGTATTGAAATAACGAACTTGCTCTTCGCAGACTCCTCAGGGTGGAAGAACAGATCCAAGAGTGCCATGTTCTGCATGAGAGCCACACACAGTTGATTTAATAGAACCACAAGTTTCTTCTCCACTTCTACTGGCATTATATCGTCTGCACATTCTTCTAGAAGTCTTAGAAGAGGTCTTGCTACAGGCTCATGTGCTAGGAGAGTTCCACTGTGTGACACCAGAAGTTCGTAAAGCTTCAGCTGTTCCAACCGCACAGCATTGCTGAACCTGTGCAGAAGGATAGAGCATTATCACTTCTATTTTATCCAAGTATAGTCTCATATATGCCTACCTTCCTGTATGCAGACTCCATTCATAAAGTTTATCTAATAAGTTCTCGCTTAGTAAATGCTCCAAACATGGTGAATGTGTTGGAGAAGCAGAGTTTCTTTGATGATCAGAAGAGGTTGCACTGCGCAGTTCTAGAAGTAACAGTGTTACCATCTGATCTACATGATTGACAACTCCAAGAACATCATCCTGACATGGTATTCCAGTAGGTGGCTAAGCAAAGTATGTATATGAATGCAAATCTATAATACAATTCAATATCAACTATTCAAAAAGGTAATCACCTGTGTATGTAAAATGATTTCATAGGTTTGTTGCCAGTGTTTACGGAAACTGTCATAGCAAGCTGTAGGATCAGCATCCTTTGGTGGAGAATCTCTAGAACGCTGCTTACTGAAGCTAGTCCTTAGCGGACTACTCCTTAGCCAACTCATCTCCTCGGTTCAAGCCTTACGAAGACCACAGACTAACATTCTCCAGTGACAGTTGGTCACTACGACCGGATATTCATATGTCAAAAGTGTGGAGGCGTATTATACATAGTCTTAACATTTGTCATTGGCTCGTCTTGTCATAGTCGTGTCCTACTTTGAACTCCAATAAAACACAGACTCGAGCACCTACACGATAAGGACACTCTGATAATACCACTAGCATATCTAGTTGCTGAATATATTCAACGGAACTTCACAGGTACTTCTCAAAGTTTGTTCATCGCTTGGCAACTCAAGAAACAGCTAGTAAATTGGCAAATGGAAAGAGGAAGTTCCACAGTGATACGTCATACTATCTTTATCCCGTCGCCATTTCTACTCCATCCTCTTGGTATGGTACGCCTTTTTCTACTGTAGCGTCACCAACAGCAACAGAACTACATATATATATCTATATATATCATGGCGACCACCTGAAAACCGTCGACAATGAGATGTAGCACTGTGTAGGTCTACTGGAGTCCGTACGGCATCGGTAGGGGCCGCATAAAGAGAGACAGTGAGGAAATAGGTAAACGTAGTAGACTGTCTCTATTACACACTGTAAAGTCTCTCGAAAATTCAAAGCTGAGATAAAGCAGTGCGCACGGGGAGAACTAATGCCCGTTTCCTCCGACGTGGTTTAAGCCTGGTTCAATTTTTTAAATATAGTTCTAAGATAGGATAACCAGAATTTAAACTTTCATTAACGTCGGAGGAAACGGTCATAAGCCAACATAACATACTCTGAAATCGTGGCACATATATTTTATTTCGGACTGCTAAATATTTTTTTGTCGGTTTTATAAGGCTCTATATTTATATCATGGAGCCTGGATAGAATTTATATGTATGTACTTGTATTCTTTCCATTTCATATTCAGCATTCTTTCCATCGCACTACGGCTGGCACTGATATGTCGGCGGGTCAACATTCCTGTAAGGCTTATACACCAGCAGTTCAATTCGAAAAGGACAACCTCATCCACGAGGTAAATGAAACAGATGCGCGCTCGCCGGGTTACCGCTAAAAACAGGCATACGGATTCCCGTAAGTTAGAGTTCCGTTGATCTTGTTAGGTCAGTAAAATTACGCATTTGCGCAGTGAGATGAACTAGACATTACGAAGTGAGAAAGAGATATATTTCTGTCTTAAAATGTTAGGGCTACTTTTAGAGGCGCCATTCCTCTTCCAGGAATGGGGCCTCGGAGGGGTCGTAGCTCCCTTCAGGAGAGGCAGGACCTCACGGAAATGGGCGGGGTGGGGCCCATTTCGCTCCCTTGTACATACTTCCTTCTTTTCCTACCTTTTCCACTAAATCGTAAATAAATTAGGTGTCAGAAACATCAAAGTAATTAATTAAGTCAATAAAGTAAAATATTAACACGTAGAAATCGGAAATTCTGGCTAAAC
>NW_014333317.1:0-16933 GCF_000341935.2 Cephus cinctus
AGCGCCCCCACCATCCGCCTGCTCCCACTCGCCGAGTCCTGCGCGACGATTTTGCGCGCACACGATTTTGGGCAACTTGCAGTATTTCTAAATATGCTTGGCCAGAATTTCCGATTTCTAAGTGTTAATATCTTACTTTATTGATTTAATTAGTTATTCTAATGTTCCAATCATCTAATTTATAGTATTAATATTTCAATTTGAACGTAATTTTTTTTCAATCTTTACCTACTCAGTATATTCTGCGAGATTTTAATTTAACCTTAATTTTATATTTTGAATAAGTTTTGAAAGTAAATCAATATCCAAAAATATTTCATATTATTTATAAAGCTTTATTGAATTTTTCGAATTTTCGCTAATTTTGAATTTGAAACCAAGCATCAGAAAATAAGTAATAAAATATTATTCAATGTTTATAATACTGTAATTTGTAGTAGGGTTTTAATTTGATTACTCACTTCATTATAAACTACTGTAATACAAATAATTAGTAATGTTTCCTTTTATTAACCATTTAAAGTTCATTATATTATTACTTTCAACTATTTTACTTCAAAGTGTCAACTATTCGCAATAAAACGATGATAACCATATGATAACTCTTCAGGTAAGCATAAAATACCTCTGCCCGCCAAACTATCCGTGCGTGATCACGTTCAACTCGGTTACGAATGGATATGCGTTATCGACGATGATCACAAAATTCTATTTCCCAACTTGCCATTGCGATTTAGCGCCATGTTTTTGGTATCGCCTAAGACCGTAGCGTTGTGCATCTTCCTACTCATCTCTGTTGAAATAGTAATTGCAGAATGCATTGACGCAGTGTCATACAAATGAAACCACGTAAGGAGATAACGTAGTTTTGTTTAATTATTTACTGACGATCGGTAAATAAAACAGCTTGAATATTGGCAGAGTTTGGCTACTAACTGATTTATCGACCTTCTTGCTTTCCCGCAAAGCTAGACTCTCGTTCGTTGCAATAATGTACAATGGTGTCTGAAATCACAGCAAACGGGAAATGATGTGAAAGAAGTAGAAGTAAAGAATATTATTGCACGATTCGTGTGTTTCTTTCGCGGAAAGAGTATCAAGTTATTTAATACTTCAACGTTCACGTGTAAATAACGTGTGAATCTTGTAATAAGAAAGGAGGTGTGGATGATGGCGAGGGCGTCAAGAATTTTGTGAGGCTATTAAAACCTCAGAAAAACAACCTCTCTACTGAAAAGTTTTAAATCTGCTGGAACTGCTTTATGCGTAAGATAGTTCTCTAGACTTAGACTTTGTCCTGTATTCATTCATCAGCATCGTGTATCGCATCGCTTGGTTTATACTTTAATATGCAAAGCGTGCATATACATTAAATTTCTATAATGACTGACGATAAGAAGGTAGGTGAAACTTCCAGTGGAGAGGTTGTTAATGGGTTTCGGAGCTGTAGGGATCTAAGCGATGCCGTACCGCTTTATCCACCGCGTGGGCTATATTTAAAACCTATTGCAAAAATTAACGTGTCTGTTAATCTGCCCCAACTGACTACACCAGGTAAAATATCTTGGAACTTTGAACACTGTGTATTTGTTATTGCGATCCAACGTTTGATATTATTTTTGTGCAGAATATGTCAAGTGATCTACCTGAATTTATATAATAAAATAATACTCAACTCAATATTTCATAGAGATTCGCTTACTCCAATAAAAACTCTTATTATTATGAATGTTCAGTGTATGGAGTCGTATTGCTTCCTTCTCTTATAGTTATATTTTGATTGAGAAGTGTACAAAGTTTGGGTATAAGGTACACAAATAATTGAACACTACAAGCAATGGATTTGTATAGTCAGATACGGTTGTAAATGCACAAGAGTACAATAGTCACTATAATCTTCATCGTTCAGTATTCGTAAAGAATGACCCAATGTATCTGGAAAAGAATGAAACAACCCCTATTTTATACAGACGTTTTTTATTAATAATTAGCGGAAAACCGATCATTTCACAAGTATCAGCAGGTTTTACAGCGCATTGCTACGATATAAACAGGAAAGACAATATCGACATGGGAGGTAATGGAGAAGATACGTACCTTGATAAAGCCGGACGAGTTCGCATCCCTGAAGGTTGCCAAAAGTACTTTAGAATTTATCAGACTGGAAGGAGACCTACGGGACCGATGTCGCTTGCAACGAGTACTGATGCGCCTAGATTCCCAACGTTTGAATTTGGCTGGCTTCTCAAATGTTCTGAAAGTTCGTGCCATCGAGGCCAAGGATGAGTTTCCAAATAGGCATGCCTGGGATTCTTACTTTAGGGATGCCAAACACATGAATGAGTTGAAAGCAGGCGAAAGGCCAGACACGATACACGTCACGGGACTTCCTGTCAAGTGGTTTACGGAGGATGGCAGGTCCACACCTAGTGAATCTCTTATCACCAAGGTGTTCAAAAAATGGGGTAATCCAAAGCGGATTGATGTACCAGCAGCTGATCCATACAGATCCAGGATGAGACTTGGTACTAATATTCAGAAATTCAGCTACGGTGATGGAATTTTCTTTGATGCTTACATACAGTATGTCGAATACATGGACTTTGTCAGAGCTATGGATGCACTGCGGGGCATGAAACTACTCAAGAAGGAACCACAGAACTACCTTACTGCTAATATAAAGGTGAATTTTCGGTGAAAATAATTTAAGAAAATTTTGTCTCTATGATGTCGATGATACTGTGATGCTGAGTCAAGGATGATTTCTTTAGGTTGACTTTGACAAAACAAAACACATGAGTGACAGTTCCGTGGCGCATAGGGAATTCGAAAGGAAGCGACTGATAGCTCAAGATAGTTTGGCAGCTGAGAAGTTGCGAAGGAAGGAGGAAGCTGAAGTTCAGCGACGAGAAGAATTAAAGTTCGTGTCAAATAGTTGCATTGATTTATTCATTTTATGTATATTTTTTTCTGATCGGTTATTAGTTTCCCGCTTAACCTTGCAGAAAGAAAGAAGAAGCTGAATTGACAGCCAAAGAGGCTCGACGCCGTAGACGAGAAGAAAAACGGAAGAGGAAAGCTTTGACTGTATTCCGAAAGCAGGAAGAGGATAAAGTGTCAATGAAAATTGCCAGGGAGGAACAGAAGTTGATAAAAGCACAAAGACAATTGGAAAGCATACGCTTATTGGATGAATTGTTTGACAGAATTAAAGTTTGTTCAAATTTTGTTTCCCAAACATAATCCTCATTCATTATTAAAACAATAATTAATTATTCACTTATATTTGTAGATTAAACTGGAGAAAAAGGTAATTGATATTGACAAAAAGAAGGAAACGGACATAAAGAAGGATGAGAGTAAAACGGAAAAATCTACTGACGGCAGTGGAAAAAACGATAAGTCGGAATTGAATGATGACAAAAAGAAGGATAAAAAACTGAAGAAATCGAAAAAGAAGAAAGCTAAAAAAGAAAAGAAGAAAAAGGTTCGTTCCGTTATTCCGGTTTATAGTTGATGTATTGATCGCTTGCTATTCTTCGTATTTTTTTAGCTCATGCACAACTAATCTTGGATCATTGTTTCTTTGCAGAAAAAGCGTAAGAAGGGTAAAGAATCTGGATCCGGAGATGAAACGGATAGTGAAGAAGATGATAAAAGTAAAAAGAAGATTAAAAGTGTCCTAACCACAGATATTCCACATTCATCATCCTCTGCAGGTAAAATGTCAACGGGATCAGAAGTCTTACTATTTCATTACAAAAATTCTATTAATAACATTCCTGATCATCAATGACCGAGCCTTTCATCAATCTTCAATAATTTAAGATAAGATAAAAATAATAGATTAATGTAAAAATACACGTATTTAATTTACAGCTCCTGCACTTGTGGATCCAGCTGACCTTTCTTATCAAATGATGTATCCCAGATTTCCACAAGCTTGGTATTATGAAGCAGCTCTGCCGATGCTCTATCCGCCGTTAGGACGCGGAGTTCCTAGAGGAGGACCACGTGGTCGTTATCAACGTGGACGTAGCAGAGGATCTTTTCCAGGATGGCGAGGTGGACCACCAGGAATTCGACCAATCCGCCCATTCAATCCTCACCTCTACAACGAACAATACTACAAGTACTTTGCCAACCTAGCAGGTCAGGAGTATCATGACTTCGAAAGTGATTACGAAAGGAGTTCCAAGTCCAGGTCGAGAAGTCAAAGAAGATCTAGATCTCGATCACGATCGCGATCGCGGTCGAGGTCCCGTGGAAGAAGGCGAACCCGAAGTAAAAGCAGAAGCAGAAGCAAAACTAAAAATAGGAGTGCAAGTAGAAGTAGATCCAAATCTAGATCAAGAGCCAGAAGCAGATCTAAGTCCAGATCCAGGAGACGTGGTAGAACGAGATCATCTTCATCATCCAGATCCAGATCTAGATCTAGATCTAGATCACGGCACTCAAGATCAAGAAGACGTTCCAAGTCAAGGACGCGTACGAATTCGCGAAATAGGCGTAAAGGCGGTGGCAGATCTTCCTCTAGAGTTAGGATCACTCGGGCTCGATGTCGCACTCCATCGTCTAGAAGAAAATCTCGCAGTAGTTCCTGGTCCCTCCCAAAGTCACCGGGTCGTAGAAGTTGCTCTTGGTCTAAGGCTGTGGATACTTCCAAAAAGGAAAATGACGAGAAGTCTAATAAAGATGAAGTTAAAGGTCAATGTGTTACTACTACCAATGAGGTGAAAGAAAGTGCTCCTGCTTCACAAACTGAGACAATAACTTCTGATTAGAAAGGAAGTTAAGATTTAAGTGTGATGGACTTTGCAAGAGAAGAAAAAAAGTTCGATGGAAGCAATGCAAAGCGATTCGTACAACTATTGAACTTTATAGACAATTTTAAAGACTATAGTATTCTTTGAGAATTCGCTTGTATTTCTCAAGAGTGTAACAGTTTACAGATACATATTTTAACGTGTGACAGTTCGAACTCAGTTTGCATGAAATGCAAATACTACGTGAATATACGGAAAAAAAAGTCTATCGGTCTTGATTGACAAAATGTGTGAAAATATTTGTAATTGGAGATTTAGAGGAAAGCCACTTTATTCACGTATATTTCTATTTGCAAATAAAATCCTACAAGCTGCCAACAATAATAGTGCTTTGAATTTAATCTTCATGAATATTTTCTTCTCACCGATGAGGAGTGTAATGATAAATAAGAATAGACCCAATGATTTGAAGTCAAAGCAGAATATTATTCTTCACCATGACAAGATGGCGGTGGTATTAAAAATGAAACGAATAATACTTAAGAAAATTCATACTTTTAACAGCTACTCCAATTTCACGAAATATACCTCTTTTTTACATAGGCATGTAATTTCATTTTCTTTAATCAAGCAAACAATTGTTAAACGTATTCCGGATCGAGAATCAGCAGGATTCGTAACGATATAATATTTATAATACATCTTTATGTCCTTCGTAAACAATATACTCCATTGTTTAAAAGTAATTTTACAATGACTTACCTCATACCTTTCTCGATAAACGAAGGTCCTTAAAATCAACGCCAACTTTTCTTTCTCAAAACTGTTTCACCGTCTCCCGATCACGAATCCTCTAAAGGTCTCATTAATTCCCAAAATACATTAATTACTTTGAAAAACAATTTTTATTTCCAACAAATCGTAATCCAAACTTAGTAATCGGCCATTTCGACCGAAATTTCCATCACAAAATGGACAACGGCATCGGATAACGTTGTACTGTACCATATCTGTGTTTGGCATTAAAATGTACTACAAAAGATATGTGTATAATAACCGTAATAATAGTTGGAAAAACATAATTTCGAGCATCGATTATCACACTTCAAAAATTTACAATTACATTCTAGTAGCTACGTAGTACATACGTGCCACCGAGTGCGCGTGGACGTGTGACATTAACTAATGAGAATAATATTGCCTTAACTGCCTCTTTTTCATTAGCCGTTCAACCAACTGCGACTGTTAACACAAAATAATAAAATTTAATCAAATTCGTTAATCGATCCACGATGCTCTACGTCTTTTATAACAATAGCGATTCTCATAATTTTTTGAAATACTTACAAACGATAGCAACGTTCGATAGCTCAATTCGTACTGCCTAGAATAATGTAAACGTTTATCTCACCATGAAAATTGATAGAAACTTTTCTTTACATAATTTTTCTGTCTAATTGTCTTCGTTACGTAAATTATGAATCCGAATCCCCGTCCACGCGTACAATACACACATGACGTTATCCGCAATTATTTTTATTCCTTAAATTTTCATCCTAGGACATCTGAATTCAATGTAACCCTTAATGAAAAAATATTTTTTTATCCCAATAGGTTATAGTGACTACCGCGTTTACGTGAACTACGACGCAAGTCGAGTAGTATGAATTTTGCGGGAAAATGAAAAGTAAGTGACGTAATTATAAAATATATCGTTCATAGATCGGACATCGGTATTATTTTATGGTTTCGACCTAATTTCGGAAATTACATCATATATAATTCTTCTCTACGAAAGAACGTGCGTCGCCACTAGCATAAACTTATTGATATTCTCTTTCACCTGTGATTACGAAAGAAATTATAACTTTACATATGTATGTATCGTTTACATTGAAAATTGACAATGTCAATGTTACGTGCGTTAACAAATTTATTCGACAACGTTAAATATCTGCTCGCGTGAATTCTCTGTTCTTGACTTAACGGCTAAATCGGGACTTTCGAATTTTTTAAAAATAAAAACGTATTCAAAATTTTCTTCGTACTCTTAATAAATTAAGCCCTCAATTAACGCTCTAATTTAAATGTACTTAACTACTCAGGCACGCTAGCAGTAATCGATAATTTGTAATCAGTAAAATCGACAATTAAAACGAATTCGCGATCAGTGGAACATCATCGTTTTGCGCGGTCTTTTTGGCCTGATTCAAATTGAAAGAGAGCATTTACATACGTATATGGCAAAGTACTAAAATTATTGTAAATTTTCTTTTTTCTTGTTGCCGATATTTAGTACAAGAACAAAAGTAGAAATCAAGACAAGCAAATCTTTGTGGCGGCAATGGGGATGAATTTGGGTTTGTTTCTGCATGAACACATTTTTCTTGTGCATTTTGTCACTTTAATCCGGTTCAATTGAGCTTTGCTGCTTTACCATCGGTGTTACTGCTTTTGTTCTTGTACTCGCTCTCAATTCAAATGTCAGCCTACAGTCGCTTCGGTGTGAACGAGATCTTAAACTTCGTCTGTGATAAACATTGAATATGTCGTTACGTAATTTCACATAGCCTTTATTACATTACTTCTTTTTTATTTAATGTTTTTTTTTTTTAATACGTCATTAAAAACTACTTAACAATATGTACAAATATAGTACTTTTACATTAACACATATATACAGATACCACTTTTTGACGTTTAGACTTGAAGAGCTTATTGTGTTTGTGTATTTTTCGTGTTTGTCTCTGACGTGTCGTGCACGCTTCCCATTGGTCGTTCGCTCTCGACGACGCAATGCGATTGGCCGCTTAGCGATTCTTGGTAAAATCGCTCATAGGAATCGGACAGCGTTTAATAAACCGATTCGTACTTTGTGATTTAGAAAAATCTTTATGCTCGCATGAGAATCGTGGTTTAGTATCTCTAAGTTTGTACCCATATGTTGTTTTATCGTGGACCCATCTGCTTGGTGAACGTAAATGAGATGACAATGAGTTGGTAATTTATGGCCGGGAATTATTCGACGCGAACGTCTGAATTGATGTCGAATGTGAAACTCTGAAAAAATTTTTATCTTTTTCACATAAAACAAGTTTTCGACTCTTAAATCGCATCGAGATTTACGGTGCATTTCAAGCGGAAGAAATGTGAAAGTAACGTTCAAAGTTCGCGAGTGGTTGAAACGACAGTCAGACATATGGCGGCCTTATACATATGGATCCAAAGCTCCTCGGGATCGTTAGTCTTTATAGGTCTTTTTTTTTCTAGGTCTTTTAGGTTACGTTTTTTCTTGTTTTTTTTTTTAAGTATAATACTTGACTCAATTTAAACAACGCGAAAACGTTAGACAACCCGATAAAGTAGTACAATGAACATTTAACGCGAATTGGACCACTTTCTTTTTGGCTGGCAGATTTCGCATCGCCCAATTGTATCGTAACGTTTGTTGTTGTTTGCATCTCGAAAAGTCAAAAATGCGTTTTTGAGCGTGCAGATTTTTTTTCGTAATTATTAGAGTGCACCGTGCTTTAGAATTTTTTAAATAATTATATCATCGGATCCGTTCACTGTCATGGAACATATTTGTGCTCGAACACATTGATTTTCTTTCACAAAACTTTGCAAATACTGACCTGGTAAAACACTGACAGAGAGAACAGAGTTTTTTGAAAATAAATTTTTTTTTGCAAAATCACGTTTTTCAATTTTGACTATCTTTAAAAAAAGGGATATTTTTTTTGCCGACCCTTCGAGTGTGGAACAGCACAACCAAAAAGTGTTCTAACTGTGAGTGCATGTGCACTTGTTTTACACCGAGTGTGCACTTATGCACCTACAGGTCACAGTAAACGTGTTACATTGAGTGCACATTGGTATGTACCCGCAGTAGTCAAAAGGTATACGACCAACGCAACGCTGTCTTCACTTTCCTCTAAACCGCTGCAATTTTTGTTTCATTTAATTCCAATTAAATTAATTTCTTTCAGGTGCACTCAACCTCATATTTCGCGACATTATTGAGCCCCGAAAAAAGTATTTTTTTTTTTTCTTAAATCGGAAAATATTTTCTGCATGTAAAAAAAATCATCACTATCACCCCCTCCTATGATGCAGCATCGATTTCGACTGATAACGTCATAAGCTACTATAAAGATTCGCTGCGCAAAAAATTCAGATACCCAAGCAACTTTTTCTGTTATCATTTACGAAGGACCTTTTCATTTTGTCATACAAAGACAAATTGCCAATCAATACTGTATAGATTGCAATAAACTAGCGCAACGCCATTGTACGTAGTACAACAATGAATATACATTAGAAGTAACGAATGCATTTACGAGGGTTCGTCATCTGGAATTGCGTTGCGTCGTCGTTCGCCGATCGAACATTAAGATCGACTCGTGCTCTGGTCTTATAGTCTCTTCAAGCTTACTTATCTCGATGTCATTAAAAGAGTGTACGCCGACAAATATCGTGTGTTACATATTTACCGTCCATGAATAGCAATACGGAGTTTTAATATGAAACACCCTGTATCACTCTCGTAAACCTATACCTAGTTCGGAATTGCATCGAAAGAATCGCACACTGCAATTCCTGGTTAATTCGTCAGGCTTGCGATCTTGGCAAATATTTTGGTATGTACAAAAACAAAAGAGTCAATACTCAAGTACCGTGTATTCTAATTAAATGACACGATAATTAATTAACTTCAATTTCGGTAAAGTAGGTAAATCGCGATAACGACTTTAAATCGCACTTAATTAATGCTAATGTGCAATCAATCCGGTTCACATGGGCCAAATTCGCATTGGACCTTTATACGCAATTGAATTGGCATTAAATTCGATAAAGTCATTCTATCGATTTCAAATTCAATTTTATTTCAGTCTGTGCAACCGGACGTTAATCGAAATAACTCTGTGCTCGTTCCATCCCAAGGTGCGTTTATACGTGCCATTATGGAATCAATAGGTATCAATAGGTATCAATAGGTATCGACAGTCTATAACATTACAACCATACAGAGTGACAACAGTTGTTCTGTCATGTGCACAAAGCTATCATTGTATATCGATGTTAAATATCAAATTGCAACAACGTCATCATTGACACTGGGATGAGAGCGACTGTTTGTTTTTACTTAAAAATACAAAAAAAAAAAATTTATTCACATTCTTGCAAACACGTTTTTGGGACTTTGAATTCTTTCGATGCAAAATCCATTGTTTTCCTTTAAAAGTGCTTCCACGATTCGTAGTCGCTATCATCTAATTTGGTACAGTTAGTTGGTAATCTTTGGTCATTTCGTATAACAACTAGATGGTGATAACCATTGGATAATGTAGATTAAAGTCCTTGTCTTAATAAATTATTTAAGATTTTAAACTATTAATTCCTAATAGTGGCGATAATGGTGATAGTCAAGTAGTAGATAGTAGATAGTAGATAGTAGTAGCTGTAATAGTAGTAGTGATCGGGTTAGCAGCAGTAACGGTGATAACGATAATGATAATAAAAGAAAATATAAAAAATGATTATGATAAAAAGATTATTAAAAATGCTAATAATCCTGACAATAATAATAACAGTGACGACTATGAAAATCAAATTGAACAATGACTATGATCATATAGTTACAGCTATCTCTTTTCCCTTTTTTTCTTTTCTTTTCCTTCATCGTCGTATTCAATTCGCAAATAGTAAAGTTACGCAAGTATAAATTCGCATTAAGCCGACGTAAACTGATTAATCTCACGCGTTTCTTTTTTTTTTCTTCAAAACTGTTTCCTAAACTTTTTATCGTCTCTTTTTTGTCCGTTCTTGTTCCACTTGTTGCACAACCTTTCTGGCACGGCAACTGCATTGGCCTCTTAGAAATGCATTCAGTGCAGCAAGGACGTACGCTCAAAGAGGATTAATGCAATTTAGTCTCAGCCGTGAAAGTTTGCAATGGGCGATTATTTGGTTTTACTTAAGTAAGAAGGAAGAGAGAAAAGTTTCAAAGAGCTCTAGGATAGAGATTAGGTTTTAGATTTTAGGATTAGGTATATGATATAGATTCATGTTCGTTCTACAATGTTATTATAGTTCGCACTTATTTTTTTTTGTTCATCGTCGCATCGCCATTTTTTTAAGTACTACAATCATTCTTCATTGTTGTAATTTGTTTAGTACATTTATTTAATTACTTTTGTTCCTTTGGTTTTTTTTTTTTTTTTTTTTTTTTTTTTTCCGTGATATCTAAAATAGTCCAGAATATATTGCTCAATTAAACTCGGTATAAACTAAGCAAAAGAGCGAAATGTAAGTCTATAAGAAGCGACAAGAATATATTGGAGGAAAGTAGCAAATAAGACTAATGAGAGTGAGACAACTAAACGAGATGAGGGATAAGCGATTGCCTTTCTTTTTTTCTTTTGTTTTTTTTTTTTTTTTTTTTTTTTTTATTAGCTCGTCACCCTGAGGCATCCCTCATTGGTGGAAAACGCTGTCGCAGGATTCTTAACTTGAGAATCGCTCGTGAAATTCGCACGTCGACACTCTTGGATTCGATTCAATTTTTTTTTTTCTATTTTTTTTTCCGTTTTACCTGCTAAACGTAAAAATGCGACTGTTACAAATTTCACGCGATCACTTCCGGCACTATAATGCACTTTCAAGAAATTCCATATAAAAATACTGTGTTGTTGTCGTGTCCGGTGTAACCGGGTACACCGTATATGGAGACTCGAGAGTAGCGACAATCACGCTCATGAGACATTCTGTTGGCATGACTGTTGCAGTTATGTGTAAACGTAAATGATAGTAACAAAGTGATAGAAAAATGCAATGACGGTTCAAGGGTTACGAAAAGTTCAAAGGGAAGAAAAACTAGCATGAAACGCAAACTGTACGAAGAGTGATGAGATATGAGAAAAATTTTATATGGAATTAGAAAAAAAAAAAAATACTAAGGAAAATGGTGTAACATAGGTTGCAGTTGCAGCAGGTGCAGTACTGAGATTTATAACTTATAACTCCAGAAGTAACATAAGGAACACTACGGTAACAATTTTTGTTTGTCACGATTGTGTCTTTTTTGGTCCCGTTTCGAGAGGAGGCAAATGCTTCTCGCGAAACTATGCTTTTGAAAGTAAAAGAGAAAACAAAAAAATGGACGACCGACTAGATAAACTGGGTTAAGATTTTTTTTTTTTCTTTCTTCAAAGCCCATTGCACACACGGTTTCGGCCGATATTCGAATTTATAGGCGAGGGTCGCGTTTTCATTGCGCGACAACAGTCCTATAGATAACATTACATTTACACGTCGAGTATGTTTTAGAGAAATTCCTAACACTATGTGTTATACGGGCTTGTAACACAAATATGTTAGTCTGTTGAGACATGACATTTTTTTTTTAAATGGCTATGTTGGCTACAGCAATCGTGGACAATTGTATATATATATATATATATATATACTTAATCTTTGTCTATTATATTTGTCGCTACAATGAAAACACTGCCCTATCATGGCATACATACATAGACATATATACACAGAGACATGATATCCTGGACGCGCATAAACATCAAACATGAATGCGTGTTGAACGCGACTGCATCTTACTATCTAGGAACGTTCAGTAAACGAATAATAAGATCATATATTTTTGCAATAGCGCAAATCTTGCACGGGAAAAAAAAGTACAATTTTATTTTCCTGTCTTTTTCTTTTGGAATTCGTTTTTTACTATCTTTTTCATGTCTTTCGTCAATGCATCAGGCTCGTCTTGAGAATCCTAAGTCATTACCACATCGAGCGATGACCGCGCCGTCCGAAACAGAAGCGAATCGCGCGTGCGCAAATTCTCTCTCAAAAAAAAAAAAAAAAAGAACGCAAAGTGAAATGGACGAAGAAATGAGATGCGTTTTTGAAAATGTCAAAATTGCCCGAGCTACGTTTGAATCTCTACTGCGCATGCTCGGCAGATGAATTCAATCGGCCGACGACTTACGGGTGTAATGCGTTTTTTTCGGCGCTGATCTCGTAGCGTTTCAAAGCAGAAAATCTTGTAATTATTTATTCTTCTTGCTTTTGTCCCTGCCTACGTGTGTTTTTTGGTGCAACTGTACTTGTTCTTTGTCGACGACGCATGCGCGTCGCGACCGTCGCAAAAGTACGCGAGTATCGCCGTTCGTGATTGTTAGGAAATACAGAAAGAGAGAGAGAGAGAGTGGATAAGGTAAGGTTAGGTTGAGTCGAGTCGAATACATTAATATTAAGTAAAAGTTTCAGGCACGCTTTTTTTTTTGCGGGCAAATGAGCAGTCCGCAGCAAAGTGGAAGAATCCGCGCGTTTCGTATGCACTCGTATTGTTTCCATACTCATTCTTTTCCCTTACTTTCACGATCACCATTTCCTCTAATCGCATCACAAACCAGCCGTACGTGTTATCGGTTAACGATTAACATTACAAATACAATTCGGCTCAACAGTGTAAATTTCACAGCGACTACCACTCAAGTGATGCTTATTAAATATTTTTCTAACCTAAAAAAAACAAAATGATGAATCACAAAAATTTCTTATCCATACAAATTTCTACGATTCCGCTAAGTCAGTAGTAGCCAAACTACCAATTTACGACCTAACTCTGAATCCGAGTAGGCGTTTAGAAAATGGTAAATTTTATTACTCAAATAGAAAATGAGTAAGGAACAACAGGGTGCACTTGTACGCGTCGGATAAGAATGCCCGTCTGTTGGTTAGTATGAATGCTGCGGCTGCAAGGACGAGACTCAGCTGTGCGCCGAGGTGTCGGAACTCTGGCTATTTCCGAGTCCGCCCATTCCGGTCTGTGATGTTAATTTGGTGACGGATTGCGAAGTGGTAGGTGCGGAGGAGTTTGGAACGCTGTGAAGTTGTCTTCCGCTACCAGTGTCTGGTACCAGATGAGGCGTACGGCTGGCTACAGGTGGCAGTGGACTGGCAGCCCATGGATACAAGGACGTGGTGGTCGGTGCGCTGGGGACGCTTCTCGAATGTGGCAGAAGCGGCGAATTCGTCGGACTGGCCTGGGACTGATGAGCTGAGAAACTACTTCCGGCCATCCCGATGCTGAGACCACCCCCGAAACTTGACATCGCCACTGCCGTATCAGGGTGCAGGAAGTTTCGACGTTTCTCAAGACGCTCCGTGTGCTGGGCCAAACTCTTTGTCAACGCCACCGGAAGTTCCTCCAACTGTTCTTGCAGCGACGTCAATATGTTCTCCAAACTAGCCAGACGCTTCTCCAAGGCGTCCTGACGCGTGCTCATGTCCGACACAATCTCGTAGACCGTGTTCTGCGTCTGTGGTCAAACAAATTTTTGAGCATTGTTCCGTGGTACAGAAACTTTCAGAGAGCAAAATATACGACTATTGTATATTCAATGACGAAACAATTGTCAGAAATTAACCGACAAACAATTAAATCATTCTATACAAAGTTTGTACTATGGTCTCGTTTGAATTCACAGCATAGACAAATCAGCCATGAGATACGAATGTATTGGATTGGACTTGACATAGAGCTTCGCATTTCTCCCGACAGAGTGCGCCACTGCGAGCGTCCTCGGAAATCTATCTATTCCGTCGATAAATTTCAACGGCACCCCAGCATGAAATATTTCCTTGCGCAATTGTAAAAATGAAATACACGATATCTCGTAACCCGCAGATTCTCCAATGTTTAACAAATTGCCGATAAAAGTATCGCACGTTGTCTCTCCCGATAAAAATACCATATAAGCTTCCCAATGGTCCGCTTATGTAAAGCCGCCCATATGTGTTCACAGATAGCAGAAGCAACGTAATATTTCATAAAAACCTATTCAAGTTTATTGACAAAAATGTATTATGCAAACTCGATTTATTCTGAGGAAGATCAGACCCCCGTGTACAAATATACGTGGACTAAATTCTGAAACATTGGAAAGAATATATCCATGATTTCTAATACGATGATACGAGTGAACAGGCATCTAGATGAACGTCAAAGGCATAAGAAGTGACTGGTCTGTAAAATTACCTTTTTCCTAAATCCCAAATAAACAAATTTCACTAAATCAAAATTTTTCGTTTTTTTTTTCTAACCGGTTATTTTAAAATCACAGTATCAGCGTTCATCTTTTTTCTGACTGCGCAATCTTCATTCTCACAATCAGTAACTCAGCATCTTCCGATCCATCTTAGCTGTCCTCGAATCTGATCTGCTTATTACTCGACGCGCCACCTTCGTTACCTTCGGTACAAATCGTAACTACAGTACCTATTACGGTAGCTACCTTAACGACTTCTCCAGGCCGTTCACCCCAGAAACCCCATAAAATGCAAATCGCCACACGTGACACATAACACGTAATAGAATAGACTTGGTCATCTGTCTTTGATCTGATCCTCAGAGTAGAGCATTACAGGACTCTATCTTCTATATAGTCTATGTATACGAATGACATAAGACGAAGGTAGCAATTTATATATGGGTCCAAAGTGTAATCTCTAGGTGCAACGATAATTGGCCCATTGGCAGGTCGAGAATAATAGCCTGGGATGCAACAGATTACACAGAGTCCTGGACCGTAATGGTTCTAGATCAAGATTTGCGGTTTGGCGCTCCACTGAGGAGATTAACTGATTCGGATTAACTGAGGCGTTCGTACTTGGGGAGCGAATGTTGGGTGAAGTCTGCTTTTTTGAATTTGGATTTTTTTTTTTTTATTGAATCCTAGCACAGCTCATTGACCTAGGCTGGTTTGATTGGTATTAGAAATTCGACGGGACTGACCTTGGCCATGTCGGTTATGGTATTTGCATTGTCCATTAATTTTCGTTGATCCATTTTGACTTTTCTAAGCCTGAAAAAAGTTTATTACGATAATTATATTTTTTTTCATCTTTTTGTTTTCTATTATATTAACCTACTTACGCGTAAATCGCCAATAGAAATTTTCGTTGATGTGTACGGACACGGCCTGGATTTACCCGCTTGGCGATACGAGTGTGCTTGTAAATCAACCACGTTTCGCGCAACACGTTGGCTGCTGCATTTTTCAACTGCAACGGAGACAACTTTAATGTCGTTGTGTCACTGTGGTCAACAGCAAATACAGTATCGTCTGTTGTTGTTTGATTGGATAATTGAAAAATTTATTATTAATCGATAATTTTCAATTACGTGTGCACAATGTCAAAGGTCGATAATCATGATTCTAATCGGCTTAAAGACAAACCGTTGCTTTAATTTTTTCCTTGCACTTCTTTTTACTGCCGGGACAAACTGTTGTACTTTGTAATATGACGCTTTCTTGTGTCTTTTGTTATTGCGACAGTCGGCAGTTATAATTGTACACATAATTCTCAGAGCAATAGCGAAGCCTCACCCTTTTTGTTAACTGCGTGTCCATCATGAAGTTGTGCACGTGTTTCTCGGCCCTTGTCAACTCCAATTTTCTGGAAACAACAGCGACGAGTAACGCAGTACAGCCTGCGCCCTAGAAGAAATGTAATTGTGAATAAAAGAAAAAAAGAAAAAACTGGTAACTTTGTTTTTTTAAGATTTAGGTAAACTGCAGGTATTACGATTGGGTTACGAAATAATCGGCAGATATTAATTATCACGTAAGCAAAACTGGTTATAGCATCTATGTAATAACGTAGATTGCATTATGATTAATTTTATCGTTAATATCACTGTATATTTATAAGAGGAATTAAGTCTCGTGAATTATTTATTCTTAGATTCAATTTTAGGTCGCGCCTAAACTATATTTGCGTATATCTGCGCGAAAATAATAATTTTCCGAAAATTATTGTCAGCCAAACGATCGTCACATTAATTTAATCACAAGATAAATTTCAAAAATGTAAATAATAAATATCGAAAATCAATTTCTTCTTTATCAAAATCTTTTTTTTTTCTTTTTTCTTAAATCGAATAAATTGGAAAACGGCATAAGAGTGCCAATCGATCACGTGATAGCGA
The DNA here is from genome assembly GCF_000341935.2 of Cephus cinctus. NCBI lineage: Eukaryota > Metazoa > Arthropoda > Insecta > Hymenoptera > Cephidae > Cephus > Cephus cinctus. Next base: position 16,780 of record NW_014333317.1, read on the forward strand.
TCAGAGATAGCAACTTGAATGAGAGGGAGAAAAAAAAACATAAAAAATAGCCCTGATAAAAAGCTGAGCCCTGGAACGCGAGAAGTGCATTTGCTAAATAATTGTGTTTCGAGTCGAATGAAAAAAAAAAAAAAAAAAAAAAAAAAAAAAAAAA
>NW_014333317.1:17115-42667 GCF_000341935.2 Cephus cinctus
AAAAAAAAAAAAAAAAAAGAAAAAGGCAAGAAAGTAAAAGATAAATTGGCAATGCTTCTCCATTGGCTCTCGAGTGTCGATTTCTTGACCAATAGCAATCCGCGCTGGGTAACTCTATAGATGATACATATATGTACACATACTGGGCCACTTCGCGTCTAATTCATTTGAAACGAACTGTATAACGAAATGTGGGCTTAGGGCGCCATTTCTCAAAGCGAATGCCAGTCGGCTTTTCCGTTCGCGAATAGTTGCCTGGGGTTACTGGCGCATATATAGATATATGCGCGTGTATATTTATACATATATATAAGGCATATATGCCATGCATAGACATATGTATATAACCATATATAAACTCGTGGCACTTTGACAGAGCCTAGACGCGGTCAAATGCAAATTCAACGCGCTTTTAATGACTTTTGAAACACCCTATAGATATATCTTTGGATATACGAGCGTGTGCCTTCACTTTGTTTGCTTTGAATATTAACGTTTGAGGTTAGGCAGGTGGATTGAAAAAGCTTCGAGATTTTATTTTGAAGCAATCGAGTCAATTTGAAAATTCAAATTTGATTACTACAATATCCCGCGCGTTAACGCGTAAAATTACGTAAACATATTGTAGAATGAAGTTTTTGCAAATAATAAGATACTGATGGATTGCTATTATATTTTTATAAGGATTCTGCATATTTATCAGATATCAAAATTGATACTCGACTTATTGCCCGACACGATAAACGTTTTGCCAATAAATTTATTTTCAATGAATATAACTCCGGCGGAAGGATTTGTGCCGAGTAGACGCGAGTGTGGAACTTTCGAAAAAAAATTTATCAGTTTGCGATTTTTTTTTTTTTTTTTTTTTTATCAAGTGCACGGAACTTTTCGAACTTCTTTTTTTATTCTGGTTGGATCCAACGAAAATTAGTCCGTTTCAAGAGTCAAGATAACTTTGGTAAATTGGTCATGGTTTACGTTTGTGCTCGCGCAGGCATTTATTGCCTTTTAAATTAGATACGGTATACATATGTGTGTATAGTGTCGAATATACATATAGATATTGCTGGATTGCTGGATTGCAAAAAAAATTTATTGAATATAGCATTTAAATTTCTACGGTGAATTACACACGTGGTCCCGTGTGCCATTAAGTATATGTCATGCATTTTTTTTTACGGCTATTGTCTCGTCATTGTTTTTGTTGATTTATTATTGTTCGATGAAATTCTAAATTAATTATTTAAATTTTTAAATAACCTGTAAACAACTGCATCTAGTGCACAGTCTACGCGTGGATCGTAGTCTTGTAAATTGAACTACTTGGCAAACCAAAGCCAAATTATATCAGCGAAGCCATTAATGATCTGTATGAGAAGGTTGATTTTCATCGATCCTCATTAATGGTACAGTAATGAACGATGGGTTGGTTTCCACGTGATTGTTATCACTGTAGGTAGACTTACCATTATATATTTATACTTTTAACAAACATTTCTTTAACTTCGTATCGAAGTTATCGTGCTTTCTCTTTACAGCTTCTAATCGATATACGTTGCGTGAAAACTATGCTAAGTTGTACAGAGTTGCAATTAGAAAAATAAAATAAAACTTGCTTTCTTAATATACTCCAATCATTAAAGTTGTGCAAAAAGTTTGCTAATTCTCTTCAAGCATTTTATAAGGTTGTGAAAAGAAAAACTACTGGTACGTTGTATCGAAATTGTACAAAATTATCGAGCGCGAGCTTTTGTAATTTTGAAAAAAAAAAACCAAAAAAAAAATTGAGCTACAAAAAAATTGTTAGAAAATTATATAAAACAGTGAAAAATTCTTATACAGAAAATTAACGGATTTTAGTGCCCAGGTGATATAGTCTAGATTAATTCGCAAAGTGGTGAAAAATAAAGAAAATCAGTACTCGGTATCAGGCAATAATAAATCGTTCGAAAAAAAAGACGTATACGTGAATACAAAAAAAAATCGAACAAATAATTTATTTGACAACGAGAAATGTAGCAGTCGTGTTGTTATTTAACGAAGCGTCTTACCATCATCCCTGTAGAAACGGCTATACCCCGTCCGCAGTAAGTGTTCGGTACGATGTCACCGAAACCGACGCTGAGAAACGTGATGGCGATAAGCCACATTGCGTTTAGGAGGTTTGCGTGCTCCTCGTCATGAAACCTAACGATTTAACGTAGCCAACCAACATTACAAAGGAATATTCCTCTTTGGTGTGGATGCGTGATAATGGTGTACGAAGAACCCCGAGATAAGTATTAATTTTTTTTTACCAGCAGAAAACTTTTTAATATGGCGAAGAAGAATCTGGCCGGTAAGACGTTACGAGGAGTTCGTAGATGGCGCTGAGAATATATATATATATATATATATATATATATATATATATATATATTATTGAGCCTGAAATTTTGCAGACCCGAAAACCCGGATTATTTGGGCTTTAGATTGACTTCGGTAGTACTGGTTAACATAGGACGATAAGCTATTTATATATATATATATATGTTTGATACATACGTAATTGGGAATCGGTACTGATAAGCTGTTTTAAGTAAAATAGGTAAAAGGACATGGTGAATTCGTTTGAAACGTATTTTTAAATAGCTGTTAATGATTTTCTGTTAGGGATGATTGCGACGAACGTTTATTTAGTTTTAAGGAGGATAAATTTTTCGGGATTTTTAAAAAATATTTTTTGTTAATTCTTTTAGAGGAATTTTGAGGAATGGATGCTTTACGATTAGTTATCCCTTCACGGATGGTGCAATGAATAATCGCTGCATTGTTATTGGCGGAAGCTTTTCGCGCGTGAATTAAAAAAAAAAAGATATTAATTAAACACATAAATCATGGTAAAAGCACATAATCGGCAATAATTTTGCACACAGTGTAGATCGGCACGCGTGCCTATGCTTACACCTCAGCCATTAGTCGCGCAGCCAAAGTGCATTCACGCCCTGTTAATGCAAGATTCAATGCTGCATAATTCATGTGATTTTGCTATTTCAGTTTTTCCATAGTCAAACAGACCAAGACACCCGAGTTGCGCGTCTCGCGGCGCCGTTGCTCGGCTAGACGGCGCCCGATCGGCTTCAGTCTTCACGCTGGCCGATTCGCCGTCAAACTTACCGTCATCCCACATGCCAGAGTGATCCCACGTCCGCAATACGTATTCGGCACGATGTCGCCATATCCGACGCAGAGAAAGGTGATCGCTATCAGCCACATGGAGTTCAGGAGGTTCTCGTGTTCGGGGTCGTGGAACCTGCAGGCGGAGACAGAGCACCGGTGCACACACGACAACATCGAACACACCGGACAACATTGACGCGTTTGCTGGATCCTTTGCTTTCTGAGCTAACCTATAACCTGCTCGGTTCGTTCGGTGAGGCAATTCTCATTGACAATTTATAGAATTAATTTCATTTCTCCTGCGTAACTTTTTCCCCTCATTCCTTTTCCTTTACTCTTTCGCTAGTCTCCCGGTAAGCTTCATCCGTCAATTGGAAATTGCCTTTCTGCCGATCGATCAGAACCCCATGTAACTTTCTTATCTCTCCAATTGCTCCTTCTGCCGGATACACTTCGTGCCGTCTCTTTTGGGACGACGCCCACGGTTTATCCGCGTCCCTCTTCCGGATTTGCTTTCGCGTTCTATACCCGTTGGCCGAATTATTAAATTCCACGCAGCTCTGCTATGTTCACGTATCGGCGACACAAACTTTTTACCGAGTTTTCCCTCTGCCGAACTTTTTTCACATTTTCGAATACAAGCACGTTCGGCTTGTCTTGCTTTGCTGTAAATAGGGATAGCGGCTTGTGTAAACGGTGGAACAAGAATGGACCCGGATAACCTTTTTTCTTTGGCAAACTTTATAAACTAATTGGTGAAAATTTAATTTTTACTACATTTTTTTACTTTATTCTATACCCGTCAGGCTTGTACGCTTGTATGTATATGCTATATGTATATTTTACATACATAACTTTGTATGACTTTAAACTAATTTCGAATATAACTGAAACTGTGTTCAAGCTGTTTTGCAATTATGCATACATTTCGAGCATATGTTTTGCATGATAAGGGGATTAAGTTATTTGGACTGATTAATCAACGTAGTGAATTTCAAAGTAACGTAAATTACCACGTGTATCCTTGAGATAAAAGTTACATGGGGTTTCAATAACGATAATATTTTTGTCTCACAATATTTCCAATCGAAAACCTATTACTAATCACGAATTCGCCACCGAATAAAACAATTTCTACGCCTGAATTTATGAAAATTCATAAGCATTCAATTTTAAATTGCGACAACGTGTATAGTTACACATTTTCTTTTTGCTGCCACGAACACTAAGTATACCTAAAAAATTGTGACGGATCATCGAAATACGTGTAACAAGCAAAAATTTAATTCAACGTAAATGCATTGTGCATCGCCGGTGCATCATAACGATTTTACATGACCTCCCATTAGGATCTTCAGGTTCAAGTCCATCGTAATTTATTTAACGGATGCGGCTATCAGTACCAGTACATTGCAGCGGTGAACAGTCCTGCCTTAAATTGGCTGAAACGTGGTAATGAGGTAAACGTTGCATAATGCATCAACGACACGACGACCATAAGTCGGTTGTATATCAAGACTGTATAGCTGCTATTATATAAATAAAAGATCAGAATTTTAGCGTCGAAGGATAAGCTCGATATCCATGTAAGTAGACGCGATCGTAACGTCGCGACGCTGGTTATGCAACTGATTGTCTTTATTGCGTAACATGTTCCGTTCGGAGAAAAAAAGAACAAGCGGAGCGTCGACGAGAAGCGATAAAAAAAAGTTTTGTGTCGAAACAAAAAAATTGTATCAGTCGACCAATCCCAAGACAGAATTTGGAACAATAGGGTTTTTGATTTTTATTTTATTTTGCTACGGATTATTGTTGCACGGATATATGGCGCATGACTTGTCACGGTTCAGACATATTTTTGCGTATACTTGTATGGATATTTTATTGTATGCAAAACATGGATGCTGAAGAGTAGCGTCGCGACGCCGCGCATCTCTTTCCTGTTCCGCGACGTCCTTTATGGAAATTCTCTCGAATGGATTTGCCTTGCGCGAGTCGTACGGGTTCTATGCAGCTTCGGGCCGAGAGCAATATGCAGATTTTGTGCATCGATACGGAATGCATCGTTGCACAAAGCAACACTATGAATACGTACTGTTAAAATGGACTTGGCAAAGCCGTAGTAATAAAATTTTGTGTGCATGAATGAAAAATTGCGAAATTCTAATAAGATTTTTGTTATCGATAATGAGTATTTTTATTAATTTTTTTTGCAATCTATTAAGTTTTTAATGATTTTTTTTTTATCGTTATCTTCCCAGGTAACGTTTCCACGGAAATGTCAAGAGTATTTTTGAAAAATAATGCATTGGTTGAGATCACGTTATCGCAATTTAAAGTTTGGCCTACGTAATCCCGATCTGATGAATAATTTTTATTAAATTATACATGTGTAACATAGAATAGAAACATGTATAAAGTAGAAATGACGAACAGTAAAAGTTTCTAGTAAGTTACGAGGAGGCGGATGGACGCAAGATGATGCATTGCGTTAAATTGACAATTAACAAAACAAGCACATAACCACACCGACACATCACCAGATATTTTGGCACTGAGGCATCCATAAAGTAATTTCGAAAATAATTTTCCAAAAAATATTATATTTTCATTTAACGAAGAGAAAACATGAATTTCGTATGAGTATCAGGATACCTTAGAAAATATATGTCTGCAATTTTTATTTTTTTTTATAATTTCCCAACCAATAATTTTTTCAGCTTGCACACACAGCATTGCGATATTTATGATATTTACCATATAACCAATAATATCTAATTATCATTTCTCTCTTATCAGGTAATCATGATATGTCATAGTACGTACAGCTGAATTGTAAAGAAAAACATCAATTACCTTATGCCTGCCTCTAAGCAAAGTGATTTTTGTCATGGAATAATTTTTTGTCAAAAAAAAATTCTTAGTATTAATTTAACAACGTACAATTAATTAAGTGTGACGTATATACATAGCCGAAACACGCAACGAGTATTTTACATAGAAAACGTCAAGGGACGGGGGCAACATTATCAATCAGGCAACATTTAATAATTAATTTTTTGCAATAAATTACAGATTCACGTAAAGTGTTCGTGGGATTACGTAATTAATGAATATGTACACAAAGGACCAAGGAGGGTTCATATGTTCGGTCAATTAAGGTCGAGAATTGATTTAAGTGATTTTGTCCCTGCATAATTTTTAACTATTAACGTCCGACCATTTACCTAGATATTCACATACGTTTACTCGAATCACATAAATTTTTAATATTATGCACGTTGAACAGTATATGCGATAGAAATCGATTATGCGAACGAATCAATGTCAGGGTTGAAAAAGTAATGAATAATAAATATTTTTTATCACGATATCATCCACGTGTGTAGAATATTTATATGTATGTGGATTCTTGCAGTGGCTCATATGTGGCACATGTCACGAGATACCATTACGAAATGATAACAAACAATTTTTTTTTGCGAATTTCCCCGAAAGTAATTTACGTATTGTGCGAATGAATTTTCGCGTGTATGTTTGTGTAGTATTTCAAATTTTTTTTCAATCGTGACTATGATTGAGGGAATCCTGTTTTTCTTCATTTTTTTTCTATTTCGTCTGGTCAGACTCAACAAATCGTTTTTTTTCTGTTCTGTCGATATTGATTTGCAGTATCGTCCCGTTAGAAAGCTGAAAGCTGAAGTTCGAATTGTTTTAAGGTCCATTTATACACGTAAACAATTCGGTCATTGAACTTGTTCGACTTGTGTAAGGGATAGCAGTGAGAGATTACGTAAGAGTGATAAATTTTCGAAAAACTTTTTTACTGTAATCTAAAAAAATGTACGTGACGATGCCTATGGTTGATGTGATTTACAAATATTAGGGTGATATATTGTTATTATCCCTTTTGTTTTTTTTTTTTTTCATATTTAACGGATTTAGCGTTATGCGTTGTATACGTAAGAGAAAACTATTCCCGTTTATTTTTTTTTTTGATTGATGATCAAAAAGAAATGATAATCAAGATTTTACTGTATACGTGTATACGTGTGTTTGATTCATATGAATTTTTTATTGAGAATCTGTACTATGCTATTAACAGGTATGCTTGATGCTGCGGTGAGATTATGAACTTCAAGTCGAGCATAGTATAGCTGAGTAAATTTATTTTTTTCAAATTTGAAATTGCTTTATGCCCTACTACAGGCATTTTCTGAAGTTGTGCCATTGGAAGAGATCTTGATGATATTTTTCCAGAACTATGAACTTTATAACAAGTTACAAGAGTGATTTGCACATTTTCGCGAGAACAGTCAGTTGTTTGCGCGGAGACGATTTTTCATTGTTCAGCATAAATGTCATTAGTCACGACTAACGTAGCCAAAAACCTATAAAATTATACAGGATGTTTTATGGAGTTATTAATGACAGCGTTAAACGCTGCATAACGTTCTACGTACGTAATGGACGGTGCCATTTAGTATATAAAAAAAATAATTTTCGAAAATATCTTCATAGGACGTACAAAATTTTTTTTTGGAATTTAGTCGATCAAAAAATCAATGCTTACAAGCGGCGCGCGTCAGTGCGTTTTACAAGCGAAGATACTGACTATACAGTTTTACACATCAGCGAATATACAGCATAGAAAAACGATAATACTCCTGTGCATACGTTCATTTTTGTACGATGCTATTTATATTTTAACGGAGCGACGTTTCCTTCATAAATAATTCTCACTGTGCAAAGATGTCGAGAAGGATTGGCGGCGGTCGATGAGACGGTACTTGAGGTATAAAAACAACCTTGTTGGCCTGCACTTCTTTGTATGCCGTAAATAGGCCGTTGAAATAAGACGGTACAAAAACAACAACAAAATTGTGCAAGTCGATTAACTCATTTTTAGGTCATTTTTATAGTTCATGCTATGATTTGGTGCTTGTTAATTTTTATAATTTTTGTTACGCTACTTCAAGGTCACTCCTGAGACAAGTACAAGAATTGTGCAAAAACAAGAATCACTTTTGTAACGAAGAACATTGTCACTGTTGGATTTGAGTTTGCGTCAGGTTTGGATTGTAGGGACGAAATTATTGAAAAATAATATTATCGACTTACGAATGACAGGAAGATATTTGTGTCGTGAGGTATAAAAAAAAAAAAATTTCTTCGTGACCCCGAACACACGGGCTCTCCTCGTCCTTACGTAAAGGTTCATTTCACTTTTGTTTCTGTTAAATACCATATAAATGTACATTAAGTGGGAATAAATAGCAATGCTCGGGTCGGGGTTATTCGTACACCAAAATTTTGTTGACAAGCTTAATAAATTCATGTTACATATAAAAATCACAGGATTGTCGATTACGACGTGGAGTAGACTTTCGTGACACCCGGTATCACTATGATTATGTTGCGCAACAAAAATGGCAAACACGGTCGAAATTCTATCGTTTTAACGAGAAAGTTATTGTTTAGCGATTAAAAACAATTGTTTCTCCTTCCCGCATACAGTATCCTAGTACAGTAAATACAAGACAGAAAATTAATTCATTTCAAAAGCACACGCTTAGTGGGAGCTGTATGCCATATCCCGATATACCGGGTAGACGTTATTTCTTTTGTAAAAATTCTTAATTTAAACTTATCCGAGACTTCGTATATTGTCCGTAAAGAAAATGCAGTGCAGCGCTGCAACGCATCGAGCCCCATAAACAATTGCATTCCGATGCACCTCGTTGCATTACCATTGCAATACCCGTTGCATTATTAACGGTAGAATAGAGTTTTCCCTACTTTATTTTTTTTTTCAAATTTTTTTGTTTCACCTCGCCCCACCGTGACCAAGCTGCTTCTTTGTCTTTCTTTTACTTCGGTTCGGATCTCTCCCACTGCCACGTCGCGTTCAATAATAGGTTCGTGTGTCGAACACACGGTGCGCCGAACGTTTCGCGAATTTCTTTTCGATCGACAGAAACAAAAAGACTTCAGACATAATACGGAAACTGAGTCGAACCATTCGTCATCTTATGGTACAGCTGGCTTTTTTTCCCTTTTATTTTTTTCTTATGAGATTAATATATGTATAGTACGGTGTGTCTGGTAAAGAAGATGAGACAGTTTAGAAAGGAGAGATTTTTCTTTGTTCTCCACTTTCTCCTGGACGTCATTTCTTTTTCTCACCGTAAATCCATTATCCCTCCCCACTCCTACAACCCCTTCCAAAACTTTTTCCACGATCTCGAAAGACACGAAAAATTACTGAAACCCGAGAAGCTGCATTGACTATTGAATTTTCTTGTAAGTTCATCTTTTTTTTTTCTTTATATTTTCTTTCTTTCCTCGCTCCTTTCTTGTTCGACCAAATGTCGACCTAGAAAATGCTTAGGAAAAGCTCTATCAACTTGTCGTTGTGTTCGTAGTCGCAACTGCAGTTGCAATTCCAGATTGTATTTGTTCTTACTGAATGTGCTGGCAGTTGCGTTACCTTTATTGCAAAAGTATCGAAATGGCGCATCGAGTTAATATTCGCAATTACGTTACGGTGAGTCTAGGGCAGAAAGTCGCGGCATTTAATTTTGCCTCTTGCCAAGGAATCTGCGAATTTCGCGAATCTGGTTTCGATGCTCATTGATATTTAAAAATAATTGGCATTCGATCGAGCAGCAAAATTTATTACAGCGTCTATCGGTAAATGCAACTCTACAGCTGCGGCTGCAGTAGATCCCACTTCGTGGAATTGCATGCACTTTCGGTATCACATTGAAATTGCTTGCCACATGTAATGAATGTACTTCATATTCAAGAACATTATTATTTTTTTATTTTTTTTTTTCAATCACTCGATTCCCTTGAGAAATATATATGCATGCATATTTATAATAAAGTTTTGGCTTCTTTTCTTTTCTCTTTTTATTTTCGATAGAATTTCGACCGTATCAACGCAAGTATCAATACGTACTGTATATGTTGTTCTGTAACTCATACAGCATAATTAAACACATATTCATGCACTATAATGTGTATAATAAATGTCAATGATGTATCGAGTATACACGTAAACTACGGGTCTTTGGTTAACAAAATTATTAATCATAATGATAATAAAATTAATAATAACAATGAAACAACCGTAATAAAAAAAAATGAACACTGAAGCCTGATTAGTTTTAGCAATTAATTTGCGTCATCGGATTAGGTATGTACGAAAATTTAAAAAAAAAAGGTAAAGAATCTTTTAAATCATCGAGACTTTTTTTTTGAAAAATTACAATAATCGAATTACGAATAACGGGAAGCATGGAAATATTTGTTTAATTTTAATTAACTACGGAAAATTTCAACAGAGATTATATCGAGGGATCGTATGTTAAAGTTGCTGAGGGGGGTGGTGGGGTGATTATACACGGTCTATTCAGGACCACCGAACCACCTGAATGTGGTTCCACTGTGGGAATTAACAGAAATCACACACATTTACAGGTGTGTCAATAGTACTGATTAATCCTGTACATATTTCGTATTGGCTTTAATCAAGGGAGAGGCACTTTCTCGTGATAAGAATGCGTTTGTTTATCGCGTTATCGTGCCAAAGGTATTTCGATGAAAGTTGCGTGCGAAGTTTTCGCTTGCAAATCGAATTAAAATACGCACGAGCGGCGAGTCAGGCCTTTGCGTGATTTTTTTTTTCAGATCGAAACCCGGAAACGCGACAACTTGATATAATTGGAGATAACCACGTCCTGGGTATAACGTTATCGCATGAAAATTGGATTAAAGTATCTTGTTATAAGATAATTGAATAAATCGCCATTAATTATATTAAAATATAAATTGAAAGTATCAGCGTGGTAAAACTGCATATAGTATGCAAGTGAACTGATAGTAGCGTGGAATTTCTGTTATAATTAAATTATATATTTAATTAGTGAGAATTTCACAAGAATGTCAATACACTGGCGTCTAGGTAAAACGTATATGTGTTATCTTGCAGAATGTAGATTAATTTTTTTTTTAATAAAGAATTGTTCAGGTGAAAAAAAATTTTTCGAATATCTTCGGTGTTCCAGTTACGGGAGTGAATGGAATTGCGATTTGTTTCTAGGAAAATGCATTTTGGATGCAGTCGCCCGGAGATACGAAGGACGTCATAGAAGTGACAGAAATGGCTTTACCGTGTAGTAGTACGGATGCAAAAAAAAAAGTAGCGCAGTCGTATCTTAGAAATGAGTAAATGCTCGCAACTGTCGAAAGAGAAAACAAAATAAATATGAAAAAAGATAAAGGGAAACCCTGCTACCAGTTTCTCCGCCATTCTCGCCTTTGAACATACAGCAACTGGTTTTGCGAGGTTTTGAGCTCTCGGAGTGCCGACTTGTTGCTTTTGTAGCGAGCAATCACTTCGGTGCTGGAAATTGGCTTTGAAACACCTTTTGTATTCTGTTGTCTTTGTTCCAGCCCCGGCAGCTGTACAGGAATTCGTACTTAACTTCCTATTATGTCAAAGCGAATAAGAAATTGCGAATAAAATTTTATCGCGAAAAATCAATTTTACTGTTTATACTCATATATCATGGGTACTGCTGATAACGTTTGTTATCAGTCGCTGCACTATGCATGCAATTCTCGCGGTGCAACGAACAACCCTGAACTTTAACGAACCGATAGAAATCGCTATGATTTCACCTGACTTTTCTGCACGTATTCGCGTTCAGCTTTGCAATTGCTACTTTGTAATTTTTTTCATATGGCAAATTCGCGACATTCGCCAACCACGTGGTCATCGAATGTCATGTAATTAGACATTCCATCTGCATAGCCACGTGGTGGCATTTGCAAAAATAGATACGATAACTTTTGGGAATCCCTTTGATGTAAAGCGGACGATTTTTAAAATAAAAATAAAAATTTTTTTGCAATCTTTTTTTTATACGCTTTGATCTGCGACTGGGATTCACGTCGAGAAAAGAATACTGGCTATGATTCGTTTTTTAAAAATTCATCACTAATGCAATCTTACGTTATGTCCGGTGCTCATGTGTGGCTACTAGCTGTACTGTGGGTTTTGTATAAACTATATCGGGTGTCACGTGCACGCCTGCGCGATACTGCGATTTTGTGTGGAAAATTCACGAGTCATATTTTTATCTGCTTAAACTTTTATGCGCTAGGGAATTTTTATGAAGCGGAGTAGCTTCTTATGTGTTACGTATATATGTGCATGTACATATAAGGAACTCTGGAGGCGTCTACCTTATTTCGTATACCGTGTACATAGGAATAGGAAATCCTGCGGTATCCAATGCCAACGGAAAAGTTTCAAGCATCAGGCTGATATATATATATTATTTATAGTATTAGAAAGATTTTGAAGTAACACGTAGTGGAAAATCCCATCGTTGGCCAGTTTCATTCAAGGACTTCAATGCTTATATCTTAAATAGATGAAAGAAATGAGATGAAAAAAAAAAAAATTGTCCAGAGTCCTTCGGTTCTGGATTAGGATATGCTATTACATTGCTAGGCAAGGGGCGTAGTTGAATAGTAGGATTGAACAGTCCTTTTTTGTGGAACCCAAGGGAGTTGTAATTCTCAGTTCGTGAAATACTGCATAGGGGTGGAACCGTAGTACCGAATCTTTGGCTATTTCAGTATGTGCTATATATGGTGTACGAGTATAGTGCAAATATTAAGCATTGAAAAAAAAATGCAAATTATATATACAGTTTACTTTGTAAAATTGTATAGAATAGTTATAAATAAAAAATTCCTCAAGACACTCAGATGTTCAGAAAAAAAATGCATAAACTGATGTGAAAATTTTTTGGTGTAAAAAGCAACGACAAAACAGGATAAAATTTAGACAGCGTATTTCAAAATTCACGTTGTGCCTCTTGCACCCCTTTTCGCCCCTTGGACGTTCTTTTCATTCTCTCGGTTTTTCGCGACATTTTTTTTTTCCCTCAAAAGGCGCCGAGGTTCCGCCAATGACGCAAAAGGCTTTGATAAATTTACGAGAGAAAACGTGCCTCACTCGAGTAACTTTGCCATTTTCGATGCAAGTCACAATTTCCCAGGAACGTAGTAATCGCGAATTCAAGTAGCGCGACAGAGCCATTATTTTTGCAAATATGACGTGCAAATGGGTGCGACAAAAAAATAGGAAAAAAAAAGTTCAATAATCCGTAGCAAAGAAAAAAGAAAGAAAAAAAAAATTGTATACCGATATTCGTTTCCCATCGTTCGAACCACAATAAGAAAATTAGATTTTGCAAATAATTGCAAAATCTTCAAAATGGCCTTTATTATGAAATACAAAGAAGGGGAACATCGATCGATGCCTGATAATTATTATCAATGTTGTAAGCAGAACAATGAATAGCGAGGGAAAAAAGAAAACCTGTAGAGCGAACAATGCTGACAACCTTAGGCCAACAATGGGGGCGGATGAAGATAGGAGTGGTTTCTAGTGCAGAAGAGATATTACTATTACGAAGGGTTTTGCTTATAAATGAGTATATGCATATATATACACGGTATATGCCATGTGTATATATATATACACATAACCTAGCCTACCATACAGTAGCTATGAGGGCGACACTCGAAGCACGCAAGGCACGTGCGTAGATAGTTCGCTGTGAGTCAAACGAAATGACGTGTAGGTTGGTAGGCCTAAAGAAGCCACCCGTGAAACTCTGCGACATTCACCCTAGATAATACAAATTTTGCACATTCGAGCCTCCCTCTGCCCAACATCAAAGACATTTCATTCACCATCCGGAAATCCAGTTGGTTCGTCGCGGGATAGATGAAATTACGCGGAAGAAATGAAATTTCAAATTGACGTATAATTCCCGCCCTTTTTTTTTTCTTATCGCGTCACCGCCTACAACTAAGTGGATCCTTTATCCTTGGAAGCTGACGAGTGTCTCTTTTTTTTGGAAGAGAAATTCGAAAAGTTGGGTAATTTTGGGGAGAATTTGATTGTCAGTAATTTTGGATGGCAAGAAGGGTTTTTTTGAATTTTCGAAATTTTCCAATTAGCACAAGCCCAACGGTGGCTTCGGATTTTAATTGAATATAAAGTTTGTTATTACATATGTAAAATTTTGGTAGCCAGACTTGACGTAGACTGCAGTTTAACTTGACGTTAATCAAGTTTAAAATTCCCGCCGTACTCTATACGTATAAGTAATCTGTTAAAGCTTCACTAAAATCTCCGTCAAGTTTGGAACTCGTCATAGAATTAGTATTCTACGGCGGAGCGAGTTAGTTACTTGAGAGTTTCTCATGGCAGTCGTACGTATTCCAAGATATCGCGGCGCCGTGTCAGACATTATACAGTAATTTAACTCGATTGAAGAGAAGTACCTTGGTGAGATAAGCTAGAATATTTCGAAAGATGAAAGTAATCGTTACACTACGACCTCCAGATAGAACAACCCACCGAGTTTAACGGGTTTTCCCTTTTTTAATTTTTTAAAATAAATTTTCAAAGTTCACTTTAAAAAAAATTTATTATCATTATAACCTACATACCAATCACTATAACGAATCTACCTACGTAAAATCGGTGTTGGTATACAATTTCTCTTTTTGACATACAGATTCCCCGATTTTCCATTTTATTATTTCCGATATTGACTTTCTGACCACTTTTTTGCTGATCATCCGAAGTACGTCCCGAATAGAGTAGCAAATTTTATGAATGACTTTACGACGTGGCTGAGTATCCTCGTGATAAAAATATCGTTTATACAGGTTCAAAAAGTCGATTATACGATTTAACGAAATTATAAAAATACATTATAAAAATAATTTCTACAGTGACTTTAAATTTTAATAATCATTTATCTACTATGTAAACTCGCACGGCAACAAGACGAACAAGCCCATTCTAATTGAACGCCACACACTAGAATCTACAAGACACGTGTCTTCATTTCGCGATACTCGACACGCTTATTAATGACGCCGAGTTGTTCGCCCGTGTCTGTCTACAGGAACACAGCTTTTACCTCGAGTAAATGAGATCGGCTTGAAAGCCATTGTTCCGCAGAATGCCAACAGTATGATAAGGTTGATATTAAGTAATTACGACGCCTGCGAAATACGTGAAGAATGGAATAGGAAAATGATGCTCAAAGAATTCTTTGTCCCGTGCTGGTTTATCCATCCCATTCGTCTTATTAATATTTTCATTCATTAATTTCAGAGGGGTCACCCTTTATCTTTCAGCATAACGTGTAATCCTGTAGTTGATAATGAAAAAAAATACGATATGTCGATGATAATTTTTTTATATGGAAAAAATTTGAAAATTAAATTTTTTTTTTGTTTCATTCAATATGCACCGATGCAATTTTGTTCAATGCACTTTTATATGCAGATATATTCATATTCCGATTTACAGGCTGCATCCTTAATTTTCTATGAGAATGTATCGTCATTGTCGGAGGGTCAGTCACAACAAGGAAACTATGAAACTGCTCAACCCTTAACGGCAAGTCCATTTAGCTCTACGTGCTTTTGATGCACATATACGTATGTATGGTAATTAAGTACCAAGCTTCATTAAACTGGGTGGAACAGGTGGGTGGGCTAAGTGGGAAAAACATTTACTGCCGTAAGAATTGCGCCGGTGTGAGTTTAAAGAGGATCGTGAATTCACTTGAGCACCCGTTATGTAGTTATGCGGAAAATAAGCACGCGACAACATCGTATACTTAAGTAACCCTTGAGGAAAGAATTAGTATTAAAACAATTTTGTATAAATTTTATCAGCAATTGAAATGACAAAGGGTAAAAGAAATTTTTTAAATAAAATGGGGGGTTTTCTAAAAAAAAAATAAAAATAACGTCTCGGATGATAAGATGACATATTGCGCTTTGTTACGTTGTGTAACGTGACTTTCTTAACTCCACACCGATAGCGGAAAATCCAAAGACTAACCTACGTTACCTTCGGCCGTCCACCCTTCGCTCATGCTTCGCTCGCTTTTTTCACCGGGAATTTACGAGCCGGTATGACGGAACCTATCGGATAATACGATAACTTAACGAATCCTGTCGATTTTTAGGGACGCGTAAAATCGAGAAAGGCAACTGGATGCACGAACGGGAACGGACGGTTACGGAAATGCGCGGACGCTCATGCTGCTAGGTTGAGCTAGAGAGGGCCGGAGTAAACGTCAGGTAAATAGTGCGAGATACAGAGACTAACGGATCGAGAACGTAGCAGAACGAATCGGAGCTGTAAAATCGAAATCCCTTCACCAATTAATAAATTGGGAGCACTCACCGGAGCTGGTGCAGTTGATCCGTGAAGGCCATGGACTATATCCAAAGGACGCTTGGATGGGCACTGCACCAGGGCACAACACTACACCTCCGGAACACTCACAGAAAATTTAAAGAATTTTCTGGATATCGCGAGAGCGACGCGAGAACTACACGAGTGAGAACTTTCTATACCGTATCTAAACACGGCTAGAAAAAGTATAAACAAACAGCCCGGGAGCGCGAGGCAGTTCGTGACACCTCGGTCGGTGCCCCGAGACAGACTGCTTTGACAAAGTAGCCAAATTCGAGAACTAATAATTCTGATCATCTGATTGGTCGAGACCCTCATAGCCGATAACTCTTCCCTTTCCCTCGAGTCGTCCCTTTAAACCAAATCGAGAGCGTTCCTTAGCGATTCAACTAAACGCGACCTCAACTAAACAATAACGAAATCTTCCGAGAGCACTGGCATAACTATACGAATCAACCCGAGAGCGCAGCTTCCGAGCAGGATGGCGACCCGAAGGGAATCAGAGATCGGGAACGTTATTTGTATCGGTAGTCGGAGTCGCCTTGTGACCGTGAATCGAAAAATCACACGTCACAGTTGTTATACCAATTTATCAGTGAAACAACTCCCTTGTATAAGAATCTTTATAACAGAAAAATATTTCATTTGTCATGTATAGTGTTTCCGGAATATTCATAAATTTTCCTAAGGGTGCTCTCACAAAACTAAAATGCAACACTCCTACGTGATTCAGTGTCGCGATCCTTTATCAGTGTGATATATGTGTACACCCTGTATATGACACGAGAAAGAGCATCCACGTCTCAAGACACTTTGCGCTACGGTAAACGACGTGTTCTCGAGGAAATGAAAGATTTTTCTTAAGAAAAAAAAATGTAAAATAAAAAAGGAGTAGAAAAAGTCCTAAAAAAAATAATGCACGTTTCACAATGTACATTTGGACCTACCCGACACCCTGTAGAAACATCTGTCCCTACTTCATGCACGTACGCGACCGTAGATTAGACACGTCGTAAATTAAAAGCGTGGCGGAAAATTTACCCTAAAAAATAGGAAAAAAAGCGTTCGGGCGTTTAATTCGCCAAATTCACCATCTCTAGGCAGAGTGTTGGAAAATTACTATGCAAAAGAGTGTAATTGAAGGTACATATACATATTTTTTTCGAAAACAAAAAAATTACATCCCAAAACATCCCTTGTAATTTATACGTAAAATCTAACCTCCAAAGGATTTCGTGGGATTACGTGCATTTGAATTTATATTTTATGCAAGGACTTTCCTTGTCGGCCATTATATTTGCATACGTGTCCGCGTCCCCCTAGTAAAAGGATTCATCACTGGGGATGATCATAGGATTGGTCCAGATTCCGCGAGTGGATTAAACCCTCTACTGATTTATGCTTTCGCGTTAATCGGTCCAGCTCAACACCACCGCGGTGGGATGCTGCGCGCATGCAATTTCGAATGCACAGAGAAACTTGCTGAATCCCTTAAGTAGTCACTGTATTATATTAGTCAGACAACAAGATTACGAATCTTAGAATAGCACGTTAATATCATTGTCTCGGATTCTGTGCATACGTGACCCACGTAAAACAATCGTTAGGCATTCCCGTTGGCGATGCTGCTGCAAATGTTTATGGTAATGACTGCATTGTGCATAACTCGCGGAATCCATATCCATTTGCCAAAGCAAAACGGCCTCCGTTGTTCCCAACTACACATCCTCTGGCACACAACGCATACTTGCACCAAGTGCATACTATATGCACTTTAAGTGCATTCGTACCATCATCATTTGATCCCAAGCGATCGTTTTCAAAATTCATATAAATTATACGTAAGCGAACGATCTCAAAACGTGGTTATCTCCAGTGAATATTTTAGCGAGTTTTATCGATAGATTTGGGGGGAGGGGGGTAAGGCACGAAAATTAAAAAAAAAGTATTTTTATACAAACAAAAAAAAACAGCTGATTTCTATAAAATTTGTCAGGTAGTATACAGTGTGATATATTACAGATATATGACAAATAATAATTTTGACTTTTTTTTTTTGAGGGGAAAAATTTTTTTCAAAGTATGCGTACCTCTCGCACTGTCGCAGCGTCCACGAGGCGATGATCCAAAGTGACACCATGAAGACCAGGAGGACGGTACCAGGACATATGGTCATCAGGGTCTTCAGGACGAACCTGGTGTTGAAATTGATCCGATTGAGGGCACCTATGCTCCGGGAGGATGCGTCGGTGAAGAGCTTCGAGTGCAGCAGCATCACACGGCAGATCAGATAGAGTCTGAGAAACATCGGAAGGGATAACGTGACGTCATAGGGTACCCATTTGGTACCGATGTCGCCACCCTTGTTGGACAGCTTCGTCGTCCACAGGAAGTAATACTCTCCGGGGATTGGATGGATCGCGCAGATTATCAGCTCGATCGAGATCTGGGATATTCGTTGCCAGGTCATTGCGATCCGCCAGTCATCCGCGCAGTTATCGATCATGAATAACTGTGGGAAAAAGAATGGAGGCCGCCATTATTATTTTTGTATTATCAATCATTCGTTTTCTGACGTCACTATAGCACAGCTTCGACAAGATCTGGCATTTTGCCCGATTTACGTTACTTTTTTTTTTACAGTCTGCTACTTTAACTACTATAGCCTAACCTGACCACGTGGGGTTTGATATTTCTCCTTAATTATTTATTCAATTTTTTTTTGTTATACAATTGTTGATTCAATTTGGATATTAATAAAAATGACAAAAATTCAGAAAAAAAATTATAACGATTTTTGTGGTATAAAAAATTTTTTATATAATTCATTGTACGTCAGTATTGTTCATTGTTCGATCACGGTGCGATTGATCGATAACGTTCGATACAGAAGCAATAAACGCCATGTACGAAACGATCGAGCATTTATATACACATTATGGTTGCTTATCATTGTGTTCCAAGTTTTATTTACGCCTTTATTGGATAACCTACCATTTCGTAGATATACCTACTTCGAACGCCGCCATCGAAAGGAGGTTTACGATCGGTTCGGATGTTCTGTTTTCATCCGAGCAAATACCAGCGCTCGCCCGCGTATTGCAGGTTATCACTAATCAATATCGAGAAACTCGGTGAATTCTGTGATATCGGAAAAGTCATTGTTCGTCGGAAATAATAAAGTCTCCTTCGGCCATTCCTATATGCAGCAGGACTCGTTATCATTCCGCCATTAACGTTGTGCGATGAACGATGGACGAGTTCGTTTTTTTTGACCATTTTTTTTCTGCATCTTCATTTTTTTCTGGCTACCGACAGTCAGCTGTTGATTTATTGCAAAATCATATTGGCGATTGTCGATTCGACGTGTCCCACAAGACTGATTAGAGTATCTATAATATTTTGTAAAAAAATAAGATTTTTTTCTAAAAAAATTCCAATATAATTTTTTGAGTAATATGGAATGCCCGAAAGTGTACGTATGTTCAGGAGCAAAAAAAAATCGTCAGGTCCAAAAAACGTGCTCGGAATAGCAAAAATACTCGTTATTTTTGATAAAGTGTTAAGTTTCGCAAAATGTAGCGACGGAAGTGTCAGGCGTTAAGTAATAAAAAAAAAAGGGGGAGCAAATCCCTTATCGAC
Organism: Cephus cinctus; assembly: GCF_000341935.2. NCBI lineage: Eukaryota > Metazoa > Arthropoda > Insecta > Hymenoptera > Cephidae > Cephus > Cephus cinctus. The sequence continues at coordinate 37,238 of NW_014333317.1, forward strand.
GTTAACTTAATAAATAATATCAAACGGTTTACCCAGTCCGACGAATTGAATTTTAGTAGATAAAAAATAAAAAATATTTACAGACAGATTACGCGAATACATATATTTTCACGAGGGAATGAAAATATATATATTTTTTTTTTAAGTAATAATAATAATCGATTCCACGTGGATTGAAAGCAAAAGAAAAGCAATAAAGTTCGGTCCATTTCCTTGATTAAATTTCATCAAGATACTTTATCAATACGATAATATCAATGTGTAGCTCCGCACGAAATTACGGACCCGTCACTTCCGTTATTCGAAATCGCGATCAGGTCCCCCTTTAATCCGTATCGCATTACGTGGCCAATTAGGTCAAACCACTTAATTAGCAGACCCCGTCACTAGGGCAAAAAGGAAGTGACACAGTGACGCCGTCTTGAAGAATTTTAACCAGCAACCAGCTTATCGTTACTACACAGTTACATAGGCAGCCATTTACAAGCTAAGGAATCTGAGAATCAATACAGTCGCGACAGACAATGAACGTCCGCTATATATATATATATATATATATCTATATACACCCCATAAGATACAAACAGTTAAATCAATTTTTCAAAATGGCAGCCTAAAAAGATAATATTCATTTTGAAAATTATTTTTGCACCATAATCGATAATTCTTGTATATTTTGCGCAACAAAATTATTGTACGCTGTCTATATACACCCCATAAGATACAAACCAAGCTAAGGAATCTGAGAATCAATACAGTCGCGACAGACAATGAACGTCCGCTATATATATATATATATATATATATCTATATACACCCCATAAGATACAAACAGTTAAATCAATTTTTCAAAATGGCAGCCTAAAAAGATAATATTCATTTTGAAAATTATTTTTGCACCATAATCGATAATTCTTGTATATTTTGCGCAACAAAATTATTGTACGCTGTTGAGTTTCGTTTGATTAGGTTTCTGATGTTTCCGCCTTCTCGAGACACCAAGCACACTCGAAGGTAACAAGTACCTTTGAGAGCTATAGATAGAGTCCCAAGAAGGTTGATAAGTAGGTATATGGCACTTGAGAATCTGGAAGGTTCAATGGTATATTCTTATAGTATTGACGATAAAAATATAGGGTAGGTTCGCGTTTACTTGGATTATGTAAAATTTATGCTTTATTCACATTTCCTTTAAGAATTACGAGCACGTCACTTAAATACGCTGGCGTGGAAAGGCTTTAGGAGACCTTGTGAAATATAGACGTGACGTATCAGATATTTATGACGTAATTGTTTTCTTTGTCTGTTATCATCGAGTCGTGAGGATTCGCCATAATCTTTACGATAAGTTATGTGTATTTCATAGCGAGCGATGCAGGCAGGGGACGAGTGTTTAGAAATTTGATAGTCGCGGACGTCTTTAGTTTTTAATTGAATATTTTGAATTTTCCCGCCGTTCTACACTGAAAATATTTATAACCGATGAAACTGGAACATTACCGTAATCGTTCTTTCCTCTCGTCTACGATTCTTATTCCGGCAGGATGCTTTCATCTTAATCGCGCCAATTTCCGCACTCGCGGAGTGCAGTTGCAAGCTGCAACTGCATTTCCGCCGACAATTCCGTTATCATCAACGCGAATGACCCAAGGTCAAGTATATACGTACAAAGTCCATATTGTTGGATATTGGAAAAAAAAAATTGTCTCATTGAAATTTTTCGAAATATTCATTTTAGGTGATGCACTATCATTATTTGTCAAAGCAATACACGATACTTTTGCATACGTACATAAATTAATTTTGCACAGAGTTTCATGCGGAAATTTTTTTTTTACCGTAAAAAATAATGTACGCACAAAAAGCTTTCGACTTTAGTGCTACTTGTATTTTTCTTTGACGTTTAACTCAAACTCCATCCAACGTACTTTTCCGATCGATCTGTGCATGCACTGCTGCACTTTAGAGAATGGATCGCATGTGCAACGTTATCTGGTGTATGCATGTGCACTCGAAGAAATCGTTTGCTTTTTGGCTACTGGAACGATCGCTCGATAGTATCGACGTTCGTTCGAGTCGCCGCGTCAGTTTTCTTGACTTTTGCCGATAGTGAATTCCCAAGAGAGGAAAGTGCAGGGTTTACCATAAAAATGCAACTGAATTTTACTATTTAACTTTTACCATTACCGGAGTCCATACTGGAGAACCCACTAAAGAATATCGATTGCGGTGCAAAAAAAAATGGTTTTTTCTTTTTTTGACAAAATTAAATACAAATCAATTGTTAGTGAAAACATGTAAAAAATTTATTAAATTTTCACTGTTTTTATAATTGTATTTCTCATTCGAGTCCTCGTACATCTCTTTTCTTTCCTGCACCACAGAAACGTAAATAACTCATAACTCTCAGACTGGAAACTCAACGAAGAATTCTTCCGGTACGATTAGTACCAACCCACCCGGAAATTTCAAATATTGTTTTCAGTTCGGTTAAAGCGTCTTTCGTGCCATTTAATTTTAATACTGATTACATTAACAACCCCCTAACTATGTACCAAAATTACGGGACCAGGAAATTATCAAAATTTTACTGTTGACGTGAAAAAAATATTTTTCAAATTTCGCCAAAAAAGATACCTAACAAGATTCGTGCATTGCGAATCGCGCGGGCAAGTGAAATTTGCAAATATTCTTTGACACCTTCGTCTTCGAATCTTCCCGACGTCTTTGTCTCGATTTCTTTAAGTCAAAGAAAGAACAAGGATTCTTGTCAGTCTCCAGGCATTCGGCTTCAGCTCAGAGTCTCTTTTTCTGTTCTCTGTCTGCTCACTTTTAAAATCGATTTTCCCTTTATCTCTTACTCCACTTTTCGTCTTTTACTTTTTCGTAGCAACTTCATTTTTCACTCCCTCTGCCTTACCCTTCCTTACCCCCTTCCAGCGTTATTCCCTTTTTACCAAATTATTGTTTCATTTTCAATTTTACATTATTAACGATCAATCAGTCTTCCTGAGGACCCTGTGACCTGTTTGCAAAACAGTTATTGGCAACAATGCGAAAATTTCATATCGCACTTTGCTAACTGCAAGCACGCTTTTACGATACGTGTGCACTAGTTTGTCACAGTTTACTTTAGCTACGTGCTACCAACCCTACGACCCTTCGCTTTCTGTTTCCGACATGTTTCCATGATAGTTACACGTATGCGGAGTAGGTTGGCAATACTGTCGCTATGTGCATAGCGTTGGAGGTAACCTTGCATCATATCAGTAAGTGGAAACGTATAGTGCAGCTTTATTAAAGTGACTTCATCCTACTGTAATTTACTATGTACACTGACGCTGGGTAACGTTTACATCAACGTTTGAAATTTCCCGCCGTTTAATTTAGTCCTGTAATAATTGGCCTCTATTGTTTAACACTGATAATACATGCAATCAAAGTGCAATACGTACCTGAACTTCTAAAGCATGATAAGCAAATATGAGGCCAAGAAGTATCACAGTAGATACAGATATCAGGGTTTTCAGTGCAGTCGAGTAAAACGAGGCCTGAAACAAAAATACATTTTTTTTTTGAAAATTATGCGAAAAGTCGATTTTTAATAATTCGCTTACTGGTGCATTGAGAAATTTCCAGCGAGTTATCGATTTATTGATTCCGATCAATTAAACAGACTACGACTATTGGTTAACGAGACTCTCGGGTCGTATGGATTTGTAATTCCGGAAGTTACACGATACGTGAACCGGAAATCGTCTGATCGTACTTTCGTGTACACGACGAATGTCCGTGAACTGCGAATTCGCCCTGTGTAATTCTACTACGGAAAATCTCTGTCAACTCTATGACACTCCTAGCCATTAGTCTAACTACGTATGTAGACGAGCGGCAGGTCCGTATGCGAAATACTGGGCGCCCTGGGCTGTAATAAAATCGTTGAAAAAAAAAGGTGTATTTTCGTACCAGGTACTGATAAAAGGCACAGGAAATAGCTCCGTTGGTGAGGTAAACCGTAGTAGCTTCACGCGAAGGATGTGCCTGTGTGAAAAATGTAACGGGTGTCTGAGAAACGTTTGATGTTCAAAAAGAGAAAAAAAAACATGGTAATCAAACATCGCTAAGCGAGTTTCGTGGAGTCGATGGAATTCAAGACGAGGAAAAGTACGTGGCTCGGATAAAAAATAATGAAAGAAAAAACTGAAGAGGATCGATTTCCTGATCTAAAGAGTCACACGTGCGTCTCGTCGGACGAGTCCGAGCTTAGATAATGATAATGACAAACTGCCTCGAGCGAGACGGCATTTTTCATTTTTCATCCTCGCGAATAAGAGCTCGTTTATTTTGTCATTGATGGATAATCGCGTACTTGTCGTTCTTACAGATCGTCACCTAAGGTGCTATACATAGGAGCAATATGCTTTTCACCAAACGATTACAACAATGACGATACGAATATATAACGAGTTGCCGACTAAAAATCATTTATAATATTTTTCATTAATAAAAAAATTTCCCAATTACAAATTTGATCATCAATCGAATACACGATGAAAAGTGAATTGGTACTTTGGAGCATGGAAACAAAGTTTCTATAAAAGTTCAACTTGTATTGGACTTAATGTAAAGTTTAATGCATACATTTTTCAATAGTTTCAATTACCATCATTGTACCGGCTTTTGCACATATAAAAAAAATTCAAAATTTCTGTACACAAAGAAAAGGGAAAAGCTACATAAATAATAATTTATCCATACCGCATTGCGATTTATGCCAAAAAACTGCAGGATTTGTAAAATTTCTAATTCTCGCTTTTTTCACAAAAAATCCCGTATCTCACGTTACTCGTAGACACTTTACGATCGGATTAAGGTTTATTCCCAGCTGAGATTTTGATTTAACGTTTTGTCCCAAAATGGGCCCTCGCAAACTTTATTACACGTGATACGACATTTAACGTCGACAAAGCCGAAGCGCCTGTGTACTACATACATATGTACATACATAGGTTCACCTTCCACACATGTCATGTATATATATATATATATTCCTAAGTTGATAAAAAAAGAACAAAGAACATGTCCATCAAAGTTCCCCATTCACTAACCTACCTACGTACGTATAACTATAGGCTAGACACGTCGCTCGTACGCACTGGCCGAAATTCCGCTAGAATTTTCCAAGCGAAAACTCATTAAGGGGATCGAGTCTACAGGGTTTACAGGGTTTACAGGATTTACCTAAAAGCCAACCCTAAGAGTGGACAGAGCCACGTGCGCAAGAGTAACCAGCAGAGCAAATATTAAAATAATCCTTGTATCCCACTGTACGAGTGTTCATAAAGTAAACAAAATGTAGAGCAACGTTCCGAGCGTTGAACCAAAAAAAAAAAAAAAAAAAAAAAAAAAGTGTCTGCAATTTCTGACTAA
>NW_014333317.1:42680-70002 GCF_000341935.2 Cephus cinctus
AAAAAAAAAAAAAAAAAAAAAAAAAAACAGTGTCTGCAATTTCTGACTAATCTCATAGGTAGACATTTCTAATTCCAAATTTCAGTCTCAAAATTAATCCACATAGACGAACTCAAAACCGCACGTTGCTCGAATAGGGAATCTAATAAGTTAAATAAGCCAGTTCAAAATGGCGTCTATCCACTGGGGAAAATCTGACATATAACCAATGAACATATGTATGTCTACGTTATAGCTACCGGGTGTACCTAGTTCAATGTCACCATATGTGTTGGAGGTACCTTAGTATCCAGGAAGTTCGTACGAGGTCATAGGTGTAAGGGTTATTCCGTAATAAATAGACAACTCAGCTTAAAGAGTGTGAACATTTATTAGTATATTTTAACAAAAGTGTCGTGGACGGACGTTCGTCTCCTTCTCCCGTTTGGGACTGACTACTTCCCGTTCCTTCCGCTCTACGTAGCTCGGCGCTGCAGTCGTTCCCGCGCACCGAACGTTCCGCACAGTACGGCGCGTATTACAATTTGAAAATCGCCTCACAGTTCGGCCTTTCCTGATCTATTGTCCGGCCTCGGACACAGGTATTAAATCGATGATAACAAAAGTGTTACTTATATACTATATTTTAACTCTAATTCTTATTTCTAAGTAGCAATGATTACTCCGTCTCGCCAGGGTCTGATGTTGGCAGCTTCCCAAGTTCCTTCATAAGGACGTCGCGATGATTGGGAATTCTCTACATCTTTAACTATATACCGGTCGTTCCTGAGGACTTTAGCTATTTCGTAGGGGCCTTTAAATTCGGGAATAAGTTTCTTCGGTGCTCCCGGTGTACTGTCAAAGTTTCTTATACCAACGTAATCACCCTCTTTGTATTGTCGCGGCGCTTTTCTGCTCTGATTGAAGTAACGCTGATTATAATTTTGACTTTTCTGAATATTTTTTTCTGCTTTCGAGCAAATTGTTTCGAGATCACGCTCAACTGGTGGATCGCTGTCCTCTAAGTACTCTTTTACTCCATCGATATTTAGACCTCGTTGAGGCACCCCGAATAGTAATCGACTGGGTGTATCGCCGGTGGACTTGTTTTTCGTATTATTAATTGCAAATTCAGCCTCTGTTAACACCTTATACCAATACTTTCCAGAAGGTTTGTCGACTACTTTGGCCAGGAGTGGACCTAACACGCGATTTACGCGTTCGACCTGCCCATTTGCTTGTGGGGATCCCGTAGCCACCAGCACGTGACGTACGTTATTTTCTTTGAGAAATTCTTGAAACTCACTTGAGGTGAAACTGCTTCCTCTATCGGTAACTATCGTATGGGGACGGCTATAATTTGAAAAATGATATCTCAAACTCTCTACCGCTTCTTTCGACGCCGTCGTCTTCGTCGCGTACAATTTCGTAAATTTTGTGAAAGCGTCTACAACTACCAAAATGTGTCGTTTTATCAGATGCGTTTTATCTATGGGTCGGTGACTATATATGTTCATATACGTGGACGAAGCTCGGGGTAGAAGTGTGTTGAGAATTCGCCATAAGGGTTGGTTGCGGTTACCGCCTTTGGAATCTGCAGGGGTTGGTACCTCCTGCTACTATAGGTTGAACCCGATTTGGGTTAGAAGAGGGTTGCTTTCCTTATCTCGCGAGGGGATTCTACAAGGGTGGAACGTTACCATTACACACATTTCGAAGATCGCTGATTATGGCGTCGCGACGCCGTGCATCCTGATCTCATCTCGATGAAATTTTACGCATGAATTTTCACCGATCTGGGTAAAAATCGAAATTTCTTTAGACGATAAATTTATTCCACTTTTTGGGACACCCGTTATACGCTGATTCGAGATAGGCTTGTTTAACCCTTGTGGCTGACGATTTTTCAGACTGGATCAAAGGAGTGATCCTCGGCTGCCAAGTGGTCCATGAATTATAGGGATTTTTAAGGGAGACCTTGTTTTACATGGTTAGGCTTTACATTAATTTTGCTTGTACAGTTGGTATCGCGGATATACGAAGCTTTCGAACAGGATACGTGTCCGTATTGCTATAGGGTGGTCGAAAATAAAATATTGTATTGGAGGGTGAATTTTCGGTAGATTAGAATAACTATGACATGGAAATTTTTATATTTTGGGTGGATTCAAAAAAAAAAGTTGGTTGATTGGAAAAAAAAAATTAAAATCCAAAATTATCTTTACGTTGTAGCGACATTTTTTTTTTATAGTCGTCTAGACGAAGTTGGGTCATGCGACTTTGTCGCAATTTATCTTATGGGAATCGTGCATAATATACGCAATGTATATCTATATCGAGTGCAGGCTTTACGAAGGAACTGCAAAGATGTCAAGCGACAAGGCGAATTTCCATTTTGTCCGTTCTCATGCGAAAAACGTATACGTACGTGGTGTGCGCGACGGAATGAGCTATGGGCTGCTTTTCACGTGTCTCGCAATGAAAACACTTGGACCCGATAGAGACGCTTAAATTTTTGCTATTCGACCTGGCAAAATACCAGAAGGAAGTATTACTTGTCGCTATCGTTTAGATTTCGCGAATCTTTGGCAATTCGTATATAACCGTTCAACCTTAGAAATCACTTTACCTTGTAGATTAAGATTTCAATGTATCATTTTCTTTTCGTGTCATTTCTTTTATTTCGTATCAAGATTACTTTTCGGCACTCCCGTCGCATTGTGAGCACTCTAACGGATGGGGGAATCGGGTGATTTATCATTCTCGAGAAATCCCGAATTTTTTTTTATAAAAAATAAAAAACGTTCACCCGAAATTCTCAGACATATTCGGCGCAAAAATGTATATGTAGTGAGAATCGTGACAAATTTGAATTTCGAAAAATAAATATGGCTAATTCGCACAGGAGCGATATTGAACTTTCGCGTTATCGTGTATCGCGAAATTCCCTCGCGATAAAAGTTTTAACCTCTCGGCGAAGACGTAGCGATTGTTTCTCTCAGGGGCGAGAAAGATAAATTTTATTGCCCTGGGACGGAATACCGCAAAGGTAATTAGTACTTAGCTGTTAATTAGTCAATCTTCTCAGTGGAGGGGAAAATCGGGTCTGTCTCGTTACCAATGACTACGCTGTGCAACTGGTATTTGCGATCGGAAAATTAGATTGAAAAAAAAATAAAAAATAAAATTCATCCCTAACTTAGTAACAGGAATAGCTTATTTAATAATATAAAAATTATTCATTGACGTCAATTTAACGAAAAGCATGTAAATGAAATGGAAGGCACGTTTTACGGTAAGAAATTATTAAACCTGTCATGGCTCCGTGTAGTTGGGGTTGGAACGAAGAGTGAAGAAGGACGGGTGAGGGGGTTGCAGGGGCGTTTGTGCAGTACAAGGGTATAGGGGGTGAAAATGAACAAGAGAGAAAGTGAAGGGAGTATTGAGATTAATGGAGTTCGCTTATGAACACCCGGAAAAAGAAGAAGCGGAGTCGAAGGGGATGCTGCTGTGACTTAATCGAAGGGTGATATAGTCTAGGGTATTAGGAAAGGGATGAAAGTGGGTTAAATTTGATTATTATGAAATACGTGCGGTTAGGTCCTCCTTTACTTTCCGTCTCCGTCTTTCGCATGGAAGCCGAGACTCTGCGGGACCAAGAGAAATTATTGAGCATCCAAGCTGATTGGATCATCGAGACTCGATGTTGTTTCTAGATTGAACTATCCTTATAGGATCTATAGGGGATCGCTATTATTATTATCAATATTATTGCGCTATATTACCCAACACCTTCGGTCGCCATTTTGTTCTTTAATTCAATCGAATATGAATATGTAAATTTAATTCTTGCAATTCTTGCGTCATTCTACGCTTGGCTTAGCTTTTGCTTTGTTTATCCCAAACTTTATGTCAACCTTTTTGAATTTCCCGCCAGTTCTGATCTCGTTAAGAACTGCCGCGAAACCGTTGCGGAAAAAGTTTCCCGTCTCGCGGCAAATCCTAATTAGACGTTTCGTACTAGAACTTTGACGAATTTTCATCAAGCGATTCGTAGAGCCACGCAGGCGGCGGCGCGCTTCGTTAAGACGACGCAGTGACCAGTCGGTAAAGAAACATCGGCTGTCACTTTATGAGACGGCAACTTGCGAAAGTCTGAAAGTTAACAGCGATGAAGTTGGAAACAACTGAATTACGTGCCGGAGTCATGAATTAAACATCTTTTGACTCGTCACGATTAACTACCAGTCGAATAATTTATCTCATGAATAAATATACTCCACGTGAATGAATCACTTGTCAATCTATGCGTAAAGCACTGAATTTGTCAATTGGTATCGATTTAAACTGCAGGTAAATTTACAATACGTATTTTTTTTAAGCGTTCGGTCGACAATAAAAATTTTCAATTCTATCGCTCAGGGTGGGAAATTCATATAATGAAATTCTTCGTTTTAGAGTAAAAACGTGACTTCGACTTCCGGTCGTGATAACGGAACGACGATACGTTAAAACTGGTTATACTGTTTCGCAATCGTAAAATTTCAAAGGATATCGATACGTGATCGACATTCGAAATCTAAGGTCGATTTTACTCAGACACACGTGGATCTTAATGATTAATATAGTAAACGAAAAAAAAATTCGTGATAATATTATCGATAATAAAATTGATTGCAACTATTTCATTTTTAATGATAATATGCAATTATTTTATTTAATTGAGTTTCATGGGTATCGTATATATTTTCGTCAAGGAATTCATATCGACTCAACCTTATTATCTTATAGTTTTAGTACAACGCTGATATAAGCACTTTGGTCTAATTAGTTGGCTGATTCACTAGATCACTTTATGACTAGAACTAATTAGACTCTCACTAGTTACTTTTAGTACCGACCTACCCGTTTTGCATCAGACTGCAGTTACGTGTTCGCCATAAACACGTATTACATTCGCAATGCATATACAAGTGCCCTTGAATATATTTTTTTTTCTTGAATAAATTATAAATAAAGTTTGTAATTTTCATTATGTATGATTATCATTAATTATACGAGTTAGTCGGTTTGATAGTAATTTAATTAGCAAGGTCAAAGCCTATAAGTTAATTGATCCTTTGATTATGCAGTCTGACTGTAACTAATTAGCTGCCAATAACCTTTGGAGTGCCGTTACTAAGTGGTTGCGTTAGAAAAATTTCGAAGTTCGTGCGAAACAAGTGAAATCAATGAAAAATGTGAAAATTCAAAATTGACTAAAAAAAAAAAATTAAAATATTTTTTTTTCGCGTTAACACGTACGATTTTTTATGATGCTTCAATTACGGGGTTGTACATTTTGGATAAATGACGGCGGCAGGTATATAAATGCCAGCTAGAAGGAACGGCTGCGAGTAAGAGGCTATTGGAATTCTAGCGACTTACTTCCATGATACCGGTGCCTTAATTATTACCCGGTTTAGTTGGGCACAAGAGACTCGAGAGTTGATTTTGCTGGAAAAGTAATGACGAAATAAAACTGGGACAGACGTTGGACAAAGATGGGAACGAAGGGGATGTAAAGGAAAGGAAAGAAAAAAAAAAGAAGAAAATCCCAGCCATTAGGTTCTACGACTTTTATTTAAGGACCTTTTTAATCCGTCCCTTAGAGCTAAAGTGGTTGGGTTAGGTTAGTCGCTATTTAATACCATGTCAAAAAAAAAGTATTCAAGTACTTTTCAAGCGTTTTGCACGGTTTCGCGTGAATATACGTCAGCTGTGTGTAGTTCATTTCTTTTTTAATTAGTTATCGAGTGATTAGAAAATTTTTGAAATTTTTCAAATTACCCAATTATCGAATCCGGGTAAGGGGTTATTAATTTTCGTTACTATCAATTCCTGGCATAATGCGCGCGCGTGAAATACCGAAAGGACTTGACTCAAGTGTGCGAATATTTGCTTTGCATAATTTGCATACTTGCACGTTTACCTTGCACTGTACAACGTCGTCATTAACGTGAGCGTCAAATTATTGTATAACTGTAAGGTTCGTCCGTGAGGGAGGATTATTTATTTATTTATTGATAATTGTTATAATTAAGCCATAGCTCTCCACCAATATTGAATCAGAATTTAATTAAATTTCATTTAATAACTTATGCGTTATGTATGTGTATATTTAGTATTTTCGATTAATTTTAAGCCTTCATCAATGCCACTGCAATAGCGAATAGTTTAAAAATATTTATACGTGATAATAAAAACATAATGAGAATTTCAAAAAACCACTATACAATGTGCCAAATTTATATTGATTTCATTTACGTGTACCTATATTTGGCATTCGCGTATTAAAAGTTTCGTGCCAAAATTTTGGCCAGTAAAGTGCGAAGAAAAAGTTCTATCGGTCTAGAAATTATGTATTTTTCGGTATGACGCGACCTCATTTTCCGAAAAATAATTCTTCTAATACGAGATTTTTGAATAGGATCATTATCCGAATTGCGTAACATTTTGGCAAAATTCCTGTGCACTTTGATTAAATGACAATGATCCGCAAATTACGTCACACACGCTTGCTGATAAAAATGTACATGTAACAGTTGATATCTGATACAAGGAAAGAAATTTCTCTAATTCGGATGGCCGTAATATTTATCATGTGCAATTTTGATAATCCTGATTCTATATGAAAGAGTATAGAATGTCGCGCAATCTCGTCAACTACACGAAATACACAAAAACACTGAAAAAAGTAATGCTTCGAGAATTCTCAGAAAATCCACAGAAAACACACAATAGAAATCCATTTACGTCGAAAAGGATTTAACCAATCCTGAAACTTCGTATCATCGCAACATCCAATGAGGGTCCAGATTATCGACAGGGTCTTGAAAGTCTCGACTGATAGGACTGACAAAGCACTACTGTGCTATTGAACACAAGTTGGGCAGAAAGATGACGCGAAGATTGCCGGGACGCGTAATTACAGAATATAAACGATTAATGTACTTATCTCTGAGAAACTGTCAAGAGCCAATCGAAATCATTCAAAATACAGATACAGACTCTGATCTGAACAGAATCTGGCTTGCGCTTTCCCTAATTTTATGATATTCTAGATTGAATCATAATCGCACGATTATGTTCGTCCAAGCACTGCTCGGTGTTAATTGTGCCGCATAATTTGAAATGGGATTGACCTAGTTAACATGCCAATATATATATATATATATATATTGTAGAATGTTATATAATGTTATATAACGATATGTAGGACAAATATATACATATATATATTATACGAAAAATGCATGAATGTAAATTATTCACCATTGACAATATATAATTGTCAATAATCATTGATTGTTGATAAATGAAAAATTGTATATTCATCTTAACTAGTAGATGTAAATATATATGGGATTATTATTAAATTTTTAGTATCGAAAACTTCTTATCTTCTCCTGTGGAAAGTCTTATTAAGTCATCGGGGCACTTTGGGGAAAAAAAAAACGAAAAACTTTTGGAATTTATTATGAGCCAAATGTACTCAGGTCAACTTGAACAAGTATCTCTATTGAATTTTCGTCGAAGGACGATATTGCTGTGATAAATAAGAGAGCTTCGTCACGGACAATGCCGAGACCATTAAACGATATCGATTCCACTTCGATGGCTGCCCCATTGAAATTGCACGCTCTCGGAAAACTCAATGAAATTACCAGACGGCCGCTAAGAGCGCGCCAGTTAATTTCCTCAGAGAAGTTTTTACTTGATAATCGTTCATTCCCAATGCGATTCATCATTCCGTCAAGAATTCGATTTACACCGTGTTATCGGTTCAATTAGATACAAGTACGATTGATACTTGATTGTGCGACAATCTACGGTTGGAATTGCACTGTGAAATATGGAAAAAGGAAGCAATATATTTGGAATTGCTTGAATCGAACTAATTAATTTTCGTGTCATTGTGAGTATTTTTATTGTAACGTACAGAAAGTGGAATTGTCATACAAGCAATTCTAAAAATAACAGTGTATAATCGTATATAATTATGCACAGCTATAGTAATAAAACTCTAAAGAATTCTTAACAGAGTCTTGATAACAACCCAAGTAGTCGCTCGAAAGGAATTTCACATTCTTCGTGCTTCTTTCTTGACAAAACAATGCAGCAATTCCATGACAAAGGGGTACGTGGAAACGAATCAGATAACTACAGCGATTTTACTCCCTATGGAATTTACCCTTAGCCTTATTATATATACTTCATCCGTCCCCTCCCTCCTTTTGACCTTTTTCTTTTTTTCGCCCACTCCCAACCTTACCAAACTTGGTTATACTCTTTTTCAACTACAATAATTCTCAAGCAATTTTTATACACGTCACATTTCTGTATATCAAAGTTAAATTACAAGAAAAATGAGAAATATAAACTTTATAGCAATTCCTACTGTTTTTTTCCCATATGACAATTCCGTGTGTACAGTTTGTATGGCACAGATTATTATAATTATATCTAATCGTAACACCTATGTGATTCACATATACCTGTACTTACAATACGTAATAATTAATTCACCGCCAATACCTAAATCATTAAGTGTTCAGATTCTTAAAGGGATGTAAGATTTATTGTAGAAAATCAATAGCCAAACCAGTCATATTTCACGTGGGCGAAGGTGAAAGGAATAGGTGGTGGTGTAGAGTATTCTGATTCAAATCACAACCACTCGTGCAATTATCAGATGTACGAATCGATTAGTCAATTAAATTCGCATTACACTCCGAATTTCCGGCACGCCTATAAACCTGACGACCCCTTGTGTCTCACAATAAGCGGAATTGTACAGATCCCAGCAATTCCCGATTTTCACTGCCCCCTTTGAATTTCAAGTGAGCTTACGTCCAAACGGCGAGAATAGCAATCTCATCCAAATACTCCTTATCTCAACCCTCGTTTACATTCCTTCCTGTTTTTCGACCCGGAATTGCGAAAATAATTAATATCACGAAGTAATATAACATAGTAGTCGAAAAGTTTCTTTTTCAACAAATTTTAATAAATTCGGGATTTTTCCCCTAGCGCTATTCTGCTTATCCCAGCAATAAAAATCCCCTAGAAATATCCTCTCTTAGTCAAATGAAATAAGTTCGTACAAAATATTTGTCGAAATCGTAAATTCGGAAAAACATGAAATTCCTAATATTTCAAGTTTCACTTCCGGTAGAACCTTAGTGCTTTATCAGCCTCTTCGAGAATAGTATGCTTCATGGTCTTCCTTACCATCAAACAGATATACTGTACGTTTACGAAACTATAGTGAACAGGATGCGAACTACAGTTAGTATGTATCTAGTAAGTAGTACAGGCAAGTAAATAGTCAGCCCAAGTAGAGTATAGGTCTTCCCCAGTATATCCGGCATATAAGCTTCCTTACACCCACTAGTCCAACTACACACAGCAGCAGCTATTTACAAACTGGTTATTAACTACATTTCATATTAGTTTTACATATTGCGAATTTACCCAACCGCTATTTATGATTACGACTGTACCCATATTGATATGCCTATGAGTATCACGTAAATTACAAAATCCAATCCCTTGAGTACATAATATTAACCGCTAAAAAATACATAGGTCTAAAAAATTATGCCGAGTACAGGAGTGCTGTGGATCCAGCTCGTTAAAGACATTTTTTATTTTCTTATTATTTAAAAAAAAAAAAATATTCTTAATCCTCTTTCCATCATGTTACCACTGATGGACCATTAAGTAATATGAATCAAGAATTGGCCATAAAATGACTTCCACATCAGGAGAGGGATTATTCAATTTTTTTTTAAGGAAGAAGAGGCCAAGCCTCTTTCGAGTAGTCAATTTTCTGTAAGCATTAATCAAATACATATACATGCTTTATTTATCTCTACGTGAAAGTTATACCACGCAACGAAAATAGAAACCGGAGTCAGCTATACGTATAGTACATTTCAGGTTACTTCAATAACATAATATCGCGAAGGTTGCCACATTCGCATTAGACTTATCTCGAATTTAGCATATACACTTTACTTTCTTTATTTATTTCCTTTTCCAGTCAAAGTCCCGCTTGTTTATGCGATTTGGAAGATTTTCATTTTCATCCATAATCCCCCTTACCCTCATTCTCGTAAATTCGACCCTTGTTAGGGCCCGGAACGTCAATGAACTCTTGGGTATTTTCCTTCATCTTTTTTCTTCTTCCTCGAAATTTTACTCTCTGTTCTCCCTCCCGAATCTTCATCGCTTTTGTAACATTATTATTCCCTACCCCCGACAATTTTCCGCCCCTTTGTACCTTCCGAGGGAACAGGGCTGTTACATGAAAAAAAAAAAGTTTCAAGCATTTCACTTTGATAACAGCGACTCCTCTGTGTTGTTTCACTGTCTTTAAAATTGTATTTCTTACAAGGTAACATTCGTACTTTGCTTTTCGTCATTTCGATACAATTCTCACGAGCGAGATAAAGCGTGCAATTTATTGCCAGGAAAAGATACAAAGATAAGGAAGTGAATCGATAAACGTTAAATTATTCCTGAAACCAATAAACTGCGTGATAAGGAAGAAACGCAGTCGCTTCTTAAAAATGCATCTGGCAATTTATACCAGATGGATAATTTATTATAACAACCCCTCGTTATTTTGCTGCCAGCAACTCGTAAGTGTTAAGCGTTTCTGCGTATTAATAAAAAAATAGAAAAAGAAGAGTGGGCTAGGTAAGCAACGACTAGGAAGAAAGCAAAGAGAAATGAAGAGGGATAGGAAAAAAAAAAAATTTTAACGAAATTGAAAAGCACAACCCACCACGTCAAACATACGGTCTAGGCCTCTTTCGCGTTATCGATAAGCAAATCACGTGAGCAATTAACAAACACGCTGACCAACCCATTATGATAATATGGCCAAGATAAAAGTTTAACCTTAATGGCTGCCTGTAATTTTTACCCATTCAGAACTTCCTGAAATACTTAATGTCTGAACGCTAATTGGTTGCAGGTTGTATGCACTTAGTGCAATGTGAAAAAATGTTGGTACGTATAATAATAATAAAGAATATGAAGTTAGTTCGTTGTTGTTGCGAATAATTGAAAATTTTAGGAATTCTACAATATTACCAAATTTAGATTTAATGGGAAAATGCATGTGACAAAAGTTTTCCTGACTGTACACTTCTTCTTTGGTAACTGGCGATACGGAGTAAAAATGTTATCAATGAGAATTTTAAGATTTTATATGTGACTAAGAAATTCTGGTGTGAACGGTGCTTAAAATTATTTATAAATATTTTCACGAGATACTTATACGCGTGCATCACGGAATATACATACATTTGATTTATGTGGAATTGCGATAGCGATGCATATCGCATATGTGATGAATGTGTCACCCTGGTATCGTTTGAAGGGAATAAATTATTGCTCGATGCAGTTTAATCCGCGATTCATGTTACGTCGACATCAAACCACGATCGAACTGCATTTCATCATTCAAAGCGTAGAGGAAATAAAATCGTGCCAATTATTTGTATAAGGTGAAATTTCAATTTTGCAACTTTTTACTTGCATTTTTTTCCAGAGTACAAAAACTATCGTGGTAAACGTTTTCACAGAATTATCAGGGATTTACCTCGCCTCGAGTACAATCTAATCGCGATAGTCATCGTTCTCGTAGTGCAATTGCGAGTGCAATTGCACAATCGTCCTATCCGCAGCAATGCATCCTGATGCAATGTAATGCAATGGGACAAATCGTAAGGCTCGTGCACTTTCCCGCCAAGTGCATCCCCTGTAAACGACTGTTTTTCTCGCTCGACTGTAGTTGCGTCTGTAGACTTGAATGCAAATGAGAACCGAGTGCAATTCCAGCAGGCAGTAAGCGCCTAGCGAAATCATTCTGAAATTGCAAATTAATTGCTGCCTCGCACTGCATAATCAAATAGCAATGGATTCTATGACAATCAATTCCAAGCTTTATTATGCTCTTGGGAATTGACGAATCGCATATTAAATATCGATGTAAAATTTCACGCGTGATAACGCATGATAACGAATCATGCGGTTAGGCATAATGGTAATTTCAATAAAAAACATTACAATGTAATAAGCATTTTTTTGTTTTATTAAGTGCAACATGCAGTTGCAACTGGATTTAGAGCATCTGGGGATATACGTGTATATATATATATATATATATATATTGTTATAGTATACATGTCAAGAGAAGTTTATTTACTTGCGCGAAATTCGTGAAATGCCACAAACCGATTTTCCAATCTGACGAGGCGCTTTCAGTGGCAAATTTATTCGCCGTAAAGAGAGAAACGAATTGACTAAGCATACACTGAACTGCAGCAGTGTATGTAATACGTGCAATTGTGTATGGCGCACAGGGAACCCAATTGCAATTCCACATTGCGCTTGCATCTAACTTGTAGCGTAGTAGACACTCGTGAAGTTTAAGTAAGTACTTTGGAAACTTGGAATTTCACGAACAGGTACTCGCTTAGAGGTTCTAACTATTGAAAAACATGGGTCAACTGGAGTTCTTGTTTAAATACAATACATTGGAACTGGCACAATGATCCTTTGTACAGTCATGGAAAAAAAGTTTCTTTAGATCTTTTAAACATGATACCCCTATCCATTCTACCATATCACCCGTAATATACAACAATACATAATTATTACCAAAATATGTTTTATTAATTGATAAAATAAAAAATTTTGTTTTTCCTTAGTACAACCTCGGGATACAATTTGGAAATTTTTTCTAAAAAATTCTTAAGCCCGTTTTGACTTCCTGTGAAAATAATTAATGAATTAATTGGATGTCTCGCTTACTATCATCAGTCTTGGCGATAGCCAGGACAATTTCTGGCGCTAAGCTCGTAAGTCGGAGAGCAAAGAAAAAAGAAAAAAAAAAAATGTTAAAGTAAGTAAAGTGAACAATGTAAATTAGGCTAGAGTAATTAACACCCCCTCAATCCTCTCCGGAGCTTCAACCCTGAAGAGTCTCGTTGGGCCGAGAGGGGCGCAAGAATTATATTGCTGTAATAAATTAAACGCTCGGCACACCGTGGGCACAAAGCCGTGCAGTAGACCGTGACTGAATATGCGCATAATATCCAAATATAAATATGATTTTATTAATCCCACGTGACCGCTTAATTAAACCAATCATCGGTGTTATGCGACCGCACTGTGCATTGACAAAGAGCCAATATTCCGCACGACCGACACAGGTATACCAATACAAAGTTGCATCCCGGTAATCGCAGGTAATTGCACGATTGTTGCCGCGGAGGCAAGACAACAAAAACAAAGAAACAACAAAATTATACAATTTTTTCTTTGTACTTTGTACATGCTCCACTTTCATACAAGAATGTTGACTCCGTAAATGTTGAACTTTGTCAGCCCCACACAAAGTGTAAAGCCTTTCTTTGTTGCGTAAGGCTTCGGTTGCTGCTGCATCCTCGTCAGATTCATAAAGTACAGGTAGGCGCTGTCGCACTCGATAAGTCTCATCTTGTAATCCCATTAGTCACGTCATTTCTCGAGATTACAGTCGCCTTCGAATTAGGGAAAATTAAGTTGAAAATCGAGAGGGTGAACGAAGACGCGGGTTGGTTAAGTAAAACAGGAGAAAATAGAACGAGGCCACGAGGACAGGGCGGACGTCTTGTCAGGGAGAACAGACTGAGTTTCCTCTCTTGGTTGAGACGATATGAAACGTCGCGACGGTACATTTTAATCTACCTCAAATAGACGAACTGTTTAATATGGTTTCACGTGATGTTTGATAAAGTGAAATTTATCAACTGTGCACACGTTGATACGGCACGCTTGTGTTATCACGTATGAGAACCACGTAACTTTTTATAACTTTAGACAAACTGCAATAGAACATTGTAGAAAGAGAAGAAAATTTTGAAAAATCTTATAACCTGACAAAATTTTATTCAATTTTTTGTTCATTGTTTATAAGCCTGAATTACGTTTGTTACGCGCCGAAGCCATGTGGGATATAGGTATGTATGTGAATTGATGTCACAGAATTTTTCACTAGGAAGTTGACGTTCCGTTCAATTTCCTTTTTTCAATTTCGTGCCAATTGCTGGATATAAAAAAAATCTTTACACTCGATCCGTACCAATCGGAAGACAGTCCGAAAACGGACGGACTCGGATGAGGAACCCTTGGAAATTTATTTGTCATTCAAGGGTGGTCGTTAAGGGGGTTGACGTTAAAAAGATAAAAAAAAAGAAAGATACCTAACCATTGCCTCTCCAATCGATTTCCTCGTGGACAGCACGAATTGACCTCGAAGGTTCGTACTCTAGGGAGTTCCACCTGCTTTTCCTCTTTTTTTATCTTTTACTCCAACCCTCTCCCGCCTTTTCCCTCCCTCTTCCTCTCTACACCGCCTACTTTTTTTTTTCGCTGCTCACTTTTGAAACCAAGAAAAACACGTTTCACGCTCCCTCGTTTACACCCTTCGCACCCTTCCCGAATGGGCGATATCTTTTTTTTTTTGGTTCGGAATAATGATTCGGATCTTTTTTTGGAATTTTTCATCAATCAATGATTATCCGTGAACGTGTATCCGTACACGTACTAATTAAGAAATTATCAATTTTGTATGCGAGGCACGTGTCAAATTTTTGGTATTCGGATAAAAATTTTGATAATTACTCGGACGTATGGATTTAATTAGAGCATTACTTATGATTGTGGGGTCTTCAAATTATTTTCATTTTTATGAGTGGATATTCACACTTGCTGTATCCTGCAGTAAAATCAAGTAAAATGAATAATTAAGAAATACGTGGAAGAATCCATTAGGGGCAGACTGTTTAATGAATGCAATAGAGGTCGAAGGTCATATTGATTCCGTAAGATTTTATCGTCAAGCCAATTGCGTTTCAATAAACTTGTAGGTAGGTTGTATGCACGTACACGATAATTCCTACTGTCCTGTCCATTCAGCCTTGACGTGTAACAAATTGAAATTAGCTGTTAGCAATTGGTCCTGACGTTTCAATGCAATTTCTTGTCCAGGAGTTACGAAGGGAATTTCCTTACCTCTGACTAATTCGCAATTCCACGACGGGAGAGTAATATTATCATTTATTGCCGTGCGTGAATAATTGAGGATACTGTTAAAAAAAGAGCAGACAATTCCATTTTTATATTTGTGCAATATTTCAATTGCGAAAGAAATATGACGGATGCAATTATAGAAGAGAAGGTGAAATAAGTCAATTATTAATTTGATAAAATAATAAATGATAAGCAATCCGACACTTTTATTTATTCATGTGTACAGGATCTGTCAAGATGGCGGACAATAATCTGATTCGAAGCGTTCTGCGAGTTAATCGGGTTTGACCAGTGCTGATTGCAGCCATTGAAATTCCAATGATAGGTGCTAATCGACCGCGTGTCCGCAGCACGAGTTATTCGTCGGATGCGGAAATCACAGAATAATAATTCTGCATTGAATGAAGGAATCGGTGCTATGCAATTCCAAAAAAAAAAACATCCTCAGCTACAACTTCATTGTCGTAAAAGTAATTCGCAATTCCAATATCATGCATTCTTGTTTACTACGATCAAATACGAAAACTCCTCCTTAACAATTCCTTTGATAAACGTCATTGTAGCAATTCCATTAATCGGATTCGTATAAGCAACTACCCGGAAGTTATATCGAATACAGCTTGTTCTCTTAATTATTATTTTACTATTTATTACATAAACGCGAATCACCCTGCATAATAAAGTGCTTCCTTAGCATTTCTAAGGGGACTTCGACTTTTGTCCCGAAACCATAATAAGTTTCAATTTTACGGTACAGTCAGCTTAATAAAGGAGAAAATACGGAAACGTGACATCAGTGGCTACGCGATCCACCTCGGGTATTGAGTTATCACTGTACCTGTGTTATGTTGTTATCGTGGTGGAAAACTGCTGAATATGGTCAGCAGTAACGACCTATCAAACGAGCCAGCGGTTTAGGAGTGTCGCTGCCGAAATGCCTAGGAAGCTTTAATGGGGTGAACGGGCGTACGGGTGAATATGATAAGGGAGAATGGAGGATGAGGCAAAGAGAGACGAAAGAGGAAGAGAGAGACAAGGGGGAGAAAGAGACGAGTAAATTTGGCTATTGAACATGGACCAAACATAAAACGACCCATAACTATCTTATGACTTTTGGAAACTCGAGATTCGACCGACCTGAAATAAAATTTGCATATCAAAACGTACAGCAGATATCGTGCAGTTAAATTACTACGAACTTTACGATCAGCGTGATAACGACTTTAATTACATAAACTAATATGATTAAGGGATAACCAGGAATTTTGTGACGACCATAAAAATTCAAATTAGTATTATTTATTATTCCTTCAAATTAGCATATCGATAAAGTAGTGAAAATACGAAATTTTTTTAATTTCACACAAATTTTATTCATATTTGTTTCGAATTGTTCTCCGCATGCTGATCCATACTCGATTATTTCATCTGGTTAAAATTTCTGTCAGATTCGTACCGGTACAGTCAGCATGGCAAATTAGTCTCATGAGATAAATTAGTCTTGTAGTATTGCCACAAGGGATTCTATGCGGTTACAAAATTTCTAATTTCATGTATACAGAGTTAAACGGTCCTTTCGGAATAATTAACTGTTTCAATTGTCCATAACCTGTAATTCCTGACGTCATTAAACGTTATTCGTCTTAACTCCAAAAAAATCATTGCAGCAGTTAAATCCAATTAGAATTTGAAAAATATTCATTTGGCATGTACTTTGAAAATCCAGCTGTAATTTCAGTTTCGTAGATAACAAGGGTGTCGAGTTCACCCAAAGGTCGCACGTGTTAATTCACCTACAATTTACCTCACTACAAGGATAGCGTTAAAAAGGTATAGGTGTTATCAACAAATGTGAGTTTACGCTAGGCTCGTATGAGAGAAGGTTGGAAGGTTCACGGGGTCACAAGAAATTAGGGACGAAACTGATACTTTAGATAACGTGATGATCCTGTGGTGTTTGCTACTCTGGGTTTTTGAAAAAGGAAAAAAAAAATTGCACGTCAAGAGAAAAAGAGACCGTAACGAAAGCTGCAGATAAAAAGTAATAAAATGATTTGTGCTAATCGTATCCTGATAAGGAAAAAAATCTGTTTTTTTTTTCTTTTGTTTTGACTTGGGATCGATAAAGATTTTCAGTACTGAAAGTATAAATATGTCTATGGGATTATATCGATATGACAACAATCTACGTCCTACATATACACACTCGGTATGCTACCGACTGGGTTATTTGCACATATCATATACGTAGACACGTGTATGTATCTAAGAGCTTATGTGAAAGGATACAAATCCGTTATGGAAGGTTAGTGCTATGGCCTACACTAATGCTATTAGGCTTATAGGCACAAAGGCCGAATGAAGGAATCTTGTTTAAGTAAAGTCCTTCGACGCTTCGATCCCTCGATCAATTGATTCAACGATCAATTCCAGAACGGATCAGGAAACCGTGCGAATAGCTTTCCTATAAATGGACGCTCGGACCCTTTTTTATTCCGCTATTCGATTTCGACGAATCCCTGTGGCGCCCTTGCGATGTGCATCACCATTATTGACGCGGATAAACGTGATACACAGGGTTGAATTGCATGTCGAGAATGACGGGCGATAAGATTTTATGAATGAAAAATGATGAAAATATTATGTCCCGTGATGCAATCATGTTTTACGGTACACGATTGTTTATCATAAATCACCGAGTATCCAATCGATGATTTCTATAGTGAAAATTACAAAAAAAAAAAAAAAAGTAAAAAATTTTCCTTTCAAACTGACCTTAGTGTAGATGCCGGCACTGGACAATTCGTTCTCGATGACCATCACGATGATCCCGAACATGCCCATCACGAGTGCGTAATCACTGATGCGCTTACGCTTCTCGAAAAGGGCCTTCCTGCGCCCGAGACGATAGCCGACGTTGGGTTTGTGCTTGGAGGCGGGCCCGATGCTGCCCGATGGGCCTTTCAAAGGCCCACCGCCAAGGCCCTGCTCCTCCATGTATCGTGGATATTCGGAATGTACGCCGACCAGGGCGACGCCAGCTTCGTCGCCGGCGGCTCCGGCGTTCATTCCGCCAGGACCGGCGCCACCACTTCCGCTACCGCAACCACCCCCGGCACCCCCGGGCCCCCCGCCCGGCCCGCCGCCACTGCCGATACTCTTCATCGCCCCAGGGATCGACAGCGTCGAGACTGGCTTTCGCAGCTGAAACAGGAATTTCAATACAATTATTTTTTTGCAATTTTCAAAATTCTATTTTTTTTCTTTTTTACAAAATTGACAATTCAGGAAGCATGATCCTTTACGATGACGTTTGCAGCAAATTTGTCATTGTATCAAAAATTTTTTTTGTCATTGTTCTACAAAAGCACCGCAAACAAAGCTGAGTGTACAGAAATGAAACAAACTTTACTATTCGAAAACTATATAGCCTCATTCTTTCATCGCAATCATATAAAACGCTTATAAATTTGTATTACGGTAAGAGTATCTCATTTAAAAATTTTATTACTTATTCACCTTGTCTCTTCAAATTTCCCCTTTAATCCCTTTATCGTTACTATTTTTCCTTTTTTCTTTATTTTCTTTCTCTCGCTGCCCCAATCCCTTCTAACCCCCCTTGACTTTCGCTATATTTTATATCCCCTCGTCTTTTTTGTTGTTTCTTTACCAGATAAGCTTATGCCAGCCGTAAACGGTAGTTACACCAAGACCAGCCTCCCAGTACGGATGACACTTGGGACTTATCTCTTCATCCTCTCTTTTCGTGTCAGAGGTATCATCATCAATAAGGACGTACTGCCATTATCGTCCTCAAGAGTAACAACCAAACCTAACCTGACGTAAATTAGTAGCAGCTGACAGATTGGACAAAAAAAATAACAGCACTGACAATTCTGATTAATTATAATCATCATTCAAATTTCCATACCTGCTAATTGGCTACAATTTAATTACACAAATTTACAAAGACCTATTGTCTTTCGATATTACATCACATTGTATAATTATATCTTTATGACAATAAACCTAACTGGTACCATCCATTGGAAATCGATAGATTATTCGGATCAATCCCAATATATAATGTTATTGCAGATAATCGTCTAAAATAAAAAAAAGATTATATCCACTTACGTCAATTAAACATTAAGCTGCTGTTAAAATGGTATACTAAACAAGCTATAGATATATATATATCACACATGTGCCAGTATGTCAATATTCGTGATCCAAACGTGTACGTGGAGATAAAATGCAACGTGTCATGCACTGTGCATCGGTTTTCGTATTATTATGATTTTCAAGCAAATAGGAAAAAATAAGAGAAGAAAAAAGAATATTGGTATCAGTTACTTGTTTATTTTACATGTACCGTTTCTGAGGCTCCTGGCACCGTGTATGGTTTGTACGATGAATATATATTACGTAGAGAGTGCAAAGTGCATACAAAAGTCCAAACGATAATTTGTGTTCTTTACGTGGCTCGAGGATAGTATCAGGCTTCGTTGAAAAAGCGCCTTTAGTATCTACAAGACTGTTTATGGAAATTTGAGTTACTATCGACCAACGCCCTTTCGATGTCTCAAGCGAACGTGGGATACAAGGACGCCCACCGATCGGTCCATGGAGCTGATCTTGGTAACAGCATCCGGTTCCTCTTCCTTTTCTTTGTACTCATTCTCATTGGCTGTTAGGGAGAGAGGAGGGATCTCTTGGTTACGGTTATCTCATTGCTCGGGTCTGGAGCTTATCGCATTTAAGCCATTTTTTTTTTTTTTTTTTTTTTTTTTAAAAAATTTTTTAGCATCCGGTTCCTCTTCCTTTTCTTTGTACTCATTCTCATTGGCTGTTAGGGAGAGAGGAGGGATCTCTTGGTTACGGTTATCTCATTGCTCGGGTCTGGAGCTTATCGCATTTAAGCCATTTTTTTTTTTTTTTTTTTTTTTTTAAAAGGTGCCAGAAGAATTTCTTTTATTATATGTGATTTATATATTGGAACTTTTCGGTTATCATTTTTAGGGAAAGAGTAAAAAATGACGTGACGTCATACTCGATGATGATTTTCAGTTAGATTTGGGTCAAGGTCGTAAGTTTGACATTGGGAAATGTAATAGCCGTGGAAAATAATACGTTCGATTATTCGAAGGCGTCTCGATCGTCTTGTGGCGTTGCGACGCTTCGTACGGCTACTAGAAAAAAGAAATGACCACTCGACTTTCTTCGCTACTTTCTTTTTACAGTGTCCCCCCACTTTTCGTTAAGAACCTTTGCGGGATGAGAAAATCGGGTAAAAAAGGACGAAAAAATGTCATCGCTTTTCCGTCGCTTTCCATTTCTTCGGATCCTTCAGATTGCGTCAAACGTCCATTAGTTTCCTTTTATTCCCGACGCGACCCTCACGGGTCTCGAACCTTAATTGCTTTTAGTTGCGATCTCTGCGCATGCGCGAGTCCGTCCTACCGATTCTCGAAGACGGAAGCTGCCCTATAAAGGACGCCGATTTAAATTGCATGGAAAGCTTGTTACTTCGGACAAAGAAAAATCCCATTGTCCAAAGCTCATTAATCTAGCCCACTTTGAAATTACTATGGATTAATGAGGATTCGAACCCGTCGAATTTAAATACTTTTTGAAGTTTCGAAAGTAGAAGAGTATTGATTTTTGGAAAAAAAATTTATCTCAACATTTTTTTTAATCATTCTACATAAATTGACTTTTTTGGTCGGTTTCTATGATTGTGAGAGAACAAACTCTCTGGGGACACGTGGTAACGGAACGTGATGCGTCGCGACGCTCTGACAAGCAGTAAACGTGATCGGACCGAGACGCCTTGGAATCTATCGGCATCGTTTGCGAACGTCCTTAATATATACAGTATGTTACGCTAAAGGAAATATGAGCAGATATAGTAGACTCATTCCTCATTCCACGCACTACGTTCACACCCAATGAGGTCACGTTTCTTAGGGTCTATACCTAACGAGACTATTATGCTCCTTTTCTGGCGAATTCCTTGGTCTTTACACGTAATCGTCCTTCCTTATATCGGCAAGATAAATATTTCTTCGTTACCATTGAAAATCGACTGGCGATAAGAAAAAATATTGCTGTCGCAATTTCCAGGGAAAATATTGACTGTACCTTGGCAGAGATTTCTCTTTAACGCAAAGACAATATTTCGCTAATTTTTCGAAAATACTTTATTCTCTATACTGGTATTATTTTAGGTAAAATAGAGTAAACGACAGTTGTCAAATGTCAAACGTATTTTTTTAATAAATTTACAGTCGTCTTTTTAACGAATTTTTTTTTTTGATTATTCAATTATTTAATATTCTTCAGGTTTTTGAAATTTAAAATTAGATATTCACAGATTTTCAAAATTCTTTGATAACTATTTTGGAGTCTATTCTTCGTAAGTTCCCTCGAGAAATTTCAAGGGAATCCCAGGGCTGTACGTTAGGATCACGATGATACTTGATCATCCCCGTCAAGGATACACGTCATCCCTTGAGATTTTCCGGACGCGACTGCAACGCGCAGAGGTGGAAAATCCGAAGGTTTCTACGGTACTTTTAAAGTCTCTGCTTTTCATTTTATTTTCCGTACTGAATATATAACACGAATGTATATACACACGTTACAAGTACATATACGTAGTCTCAGGCGTGAAAATTTAAGGTGCGTTTACACGTGAAATAATATTACAAATGACCAATATAGTTCGAATATATTTGACCGTGCATTCGCGGTGAGGGAATTGCGATTGAACTTTGTACAAAACAGGCGAAATGCAGTTGCAACAATTTAAAGTAATTTTGTATCCTTGTGGTATTCTTCATGATTATTGTTGTTGGGTTTTGATGACAAAATATTGTCAAAATGTCACGCTATATTCTGTACATTGTTTAATGGTATGGGTCGTACTAGAATAAAAAGAAAATTTGGTGTGAAGGATTCTTTAAAGATAGTGAATGGCTCGAAGCGGACATTTGCACGTCTCACCGCAAACTTTTCACTTCAATTTTTATTTCTACTCGCAACTGTACTTCCGGCGCTTCCATCTATCCGGTCAATCCTTCTTGTTATTTGTTTTTTTTTGTTTCTGAAGATGCTGACGCGTCTGACAGCAAAGCTCCATTACTACTGTGACTGTTCAAGGACTAGCGAGAATCTAGATTTAATTTACCGCTTTGAAAATCGCCAGTTGCGCGAAGTCGCGTGGAATTGCATGATACAATT
This sequence comes from Cephus cinctus, assembly GCF_000341935.2. NCBI lineage: Eukaryota > Metazoa > Arthropoda > Insecta > Hymenoptera > Cephidae > Cephus > Cephus cinctus. The sequence continues at coordinate 65,037 of NW_014333317.1, forward strand.
TTTTATTTTCTTAATTTTCAATACATTTATGTATTTTTTTTTCTTACAATTTTGACTTTGATTTCGTTCTGTCATAATGATAATCTGTGGATTTTGTTAATCATGCGAAAATTTTTGGTCTTTTTGAATATCGAATATGTTTTTTTGAGAAATCTCATGCATCGTCGAATTCTTTCGTCAAAATATTGAAATTTATGTAGCACCCCTTTTTCTTCTCTTTCTATCATCTTCTCTCTACTTCTTTACTTGTTTCATTTTTTGTTCTTTCATTTTTCTTTCTCCGCTCCTACATTATTCATCCGCCCATTCGAATTTTGCTTGATCTCGCCGCGAGAACAAAAGTTCGTTATACCAAAAGGTGAGAGGATATATATTCCCGAGTTTTTTTAAAAAAAAAAAGACATACTGTAATGTGCTCACTAAAATTAACGCAAATGAGCATTACCCACAGTAAATTATACTTAATTATACGAGATAAAAGGTAGGAAGAAAATATATATATAAAGAAAAGAGCCGCCACTCAAAAATATTTTTAATCATCGTTCCACCCGTCTTTACTACCTGTTTCATTTCTCGTACGTCCGTGACAGAGATTACCCAGAGAGAAAAAAATAAAATAGTGGTAATGAAATTCTGAAATTTTTTCAAAACTTCCAAAAACGCCATTTCCCAAAAAACGCGGATATACGTGTATAAGTTGGTAACCGTGAGCAAATGAATATCAAATAAATATAAAAATACAAAAAATCTCAAAATATTACCAAGGAGCCAATCGATCAATCACTATCGACAAATGGGTACTAAAAATGTTAAGGACCCGACTTCCATATGATTCAACTCCAATTCAATTCCAGGTCCCCTTGCAATATTTGCATATAACTTTTCAGTCCAATATTTTTCATCTTTCCGATTTCTTTTTCGATTATTCAATCCGCGACGGATTCCTCTCAGGTTGTTCTCTCCGAAGTTGATCGGCTCGTCGCAGCTTCACCTGACCTCACAATTCCTTCAGTCGACCCACCCCTTTACGTTTTCACGGTTTCGCCTCAATCTGCTTCAAGTTGTGAGATGTTCCGGGGAAAAATAGGCGGACAGATCTGATACCACAGCTAAAACTAAACTTCCAGAGCTCGTTGGCTCCTCTTCGGACGTTCGGCTGTTTTCGGCTCGACTCGTTTCCTACGCTGCTTTCGTTCGCTCGTTATTCGCGACCAAAACTTTTGGCTTCGAGTTAAGTCGCTTCAGGAAAGTAAATCCAATTTTTTATTTTACCCTTGGAGCAGACAACGCCCCTCGTGCCTGTTCGCTGTAGCGAAGGACTTACTTAAAGTACGAAAAAAAATCTCCACTAATTGGACAAAAAAAATCGAAATTATCTCTGTGTACAATTATTTTTTTGTTATTGACAAAATTATTAAAAAAAATATATTGTCAATTTGCATTAAGCTACCACTCTCGTGAAAGAGAACTCTCGTAAAGACTTGACTGGATAAGTAAGTAACTTACGGTCGAAAATTACATGTAAATTGAACAAGCGACGGGCAGATATCTATGAAAGAGTCTCTCCCAGGTAAAAATCCAGTTACTGTCAGACGAAGGAGGTTCAATCGTGATCACGATTCAAGTTTAAACTTTTTAATTGAACCTTCGACTTCTTTAATTATAATAATAAAACTTCACTGCCTTCCATCCACTTTCAAGTCATTTAGTACCTATCAAGTACCACCAAGTTTTTTCAATTCAACAGACTCGATTTTCCTCGAAGGATAATTCTTTTCTTAATTATAAAATTATAGTCTTCGAAAATTCTTAAAATTATTCATATACAAGGAACGCAAACGATTATGCGTAAGACGATAACTGAGCTGACAATTTATCAGCAAACAGTGATAACCACAAGGTACCCTTGTATGACAATGCATAAGGGTTTAAGGGTTGTAAGCAAGGTGGATATCCGGCATTAAGGGTAGTTTGCTTCGGGCGAACCGCAACATGCACCGTAGTAAGGCAGAGTAGGGGGATGATACACGTGACCCTGGTGACCTTTTTCGTAAGGGCGGGGGGGGAGGGGGGAGGAGCAAGACAGAGGCTTGCAATATTGCTAGAGCGTAGAGACAGGAGGACGATAGGGGTTGCGAATCGGGTTGAGGGGTTGTGCCCGACGGAGTTGCCCTTGGTTGCTGCGGCAGGTAGATACGGCCGTTGTTGAATGGTAAAGGACAGAATCGAGGTCGCTTGTCACGGTCGCCATGGAAACGCTCCCGTAGACGCCATGTCGCCTTTAACCGAGAACTTGGATCCACCAAGGGTAGATGTACACTCCTTCGCCCCCTTGTACCATCTTAACCAGCATCCGTTGCTCGCTGCGTATAGTTACACTTGCCAGATACTCTATATCGGGGGCAACTCCATTCGCGTGGAGTTGCTGCTACTACGATGAAATTCCTGGCAGCGCCATCTGTCAACATCATAAACTCAAAGGACGAGAAACTCCACTGTCCAAACAAGTCGAGCAAATGCAAAGGTAGAGAGGGAAAATTTTATTTTTTTTTTTAAAAAGAAAAATTTTCAAATCTTTTACTCTCACGTGTCGCTTTGATAAAATAACGTGCATTTCTTTTTACGCTCCTTTTTTTTTCAGTTTTCTCTGATATTTTGAACCATTTCAAATTTCGATCTGCTTCCAGAACACGGTGATGGCGCCACTGTGCTACCTCAACAGTCTTATAATACAATTTTATTATGAGTAACCTGAAAGGTCAGTTTGCAGGGGGGGGGGTCGTTAAATAATGTTGGGTGGAGGGCTAGGTGGAGTTTTAGTGGTGGTATTTTTTTTACTGTCGTTGAGGTTGGTATTGGTACGTGTTGCGATTTATAGATGTATCGATACCTTTATAGCGTTATTCTTCTCTCTCTCTCTTTCTCCAACTTCTTGGCCAACTGCCACCCTAGGACTATTTTTTTTTTTTTTTTTTTTTTTTTTTTTTTTTTTTTTTTTTTTTTTTTTTTTTTTTTTTTTTTTTACAAAATGTCGCGACTTTCTGCCGTATGTAATATCGATTTGGTATTATACATAAGCTCATCCTTAGCTTATTGAAATTCCTATACAAACTGTCTGTGTATTCCTATGTATCGGGGATTCTTCCAAAATTTTATTTTTATTATCAAAAAAAGATCGGCGGCCTTGATATTTGCCTTGCGAATCTCCGCGCCGGTTTGTATACCGCATTTCCCACGTGCTCCGTGTATAAGGAACTGAGGCCACCTGCATGATCAGATAGAAACATACGAAGAGAACAAGAAAAATGACAAAAATACACATATGTATACATCTCTCGGTAAAAAACGGGAAATCTTTTTGGACCGTCCTATAGGATTATTTTTTTTCTTTCTCTTGTTCCATTTTCTTCTTTGTTTCGCAGTACAAAGAAAGCTCGTCGCTTTAAATCTTTTTGCGCAAGTGTTATCAAGTACAGTATATATGCCATATTCGCGAAACTACGAGACTTGGACAATCTTTTAAGTCTTTTGACTTTATCCGGCTCTTTATCTTCTTTTTTTTCTTTCTTATTTTCCTTATCTTTTCTTCGTATCCGCTCTTGGCTTCTCGTTCCTCCTTATGTCTCTGTAGAATTTTCAGTAATGTTGGCTACGTGACGCAAAGAAAAGTCCCATTTCCCAAAACGACATTTGCCAAACTTTCCATTTCTTTATCTCTCTGTCTGAGGAAGTGAAATTAGCAGGCTGATTCTCGCGCTGCTATTGCGTAACTTACTTCAGGCAAGTTACTAGGTTGATAAAACTACGTGAGGTATAGCTGCACTTGGCACTCCATGAGAATCGATAAGGTGCAACAGCTCGATGCTAACGTGACCGGCGAACGATTTCGCGAATCTCGAATAAATGCGAATCGACAGTTTCAGTCTGAGACGGAACGGCAGTAAGACGTGAGTGGCCATTTCCCAAGTGGGAAAACAAGTTTTCCCTCTTGTTGGAAAATAAATCCGTTGGCTTAGTCTTGAATTTGTTTTATCTTTTTTCTTTTTTCTTTTTTTTTTTTTGAGAAAAAAATAGTGCCATTTTTTTTAAAGCGTTTCCCGCCAAACCACTGCGGTCGGATTAAGAAAAGTGCAACTTGCACGGAAATTGCATTGCGGAGTGGGAGCTGAACCAGGAAATGCAATTGTATACGCCAAAGCTTTGTATTTGATTTTTTTTTATTTTGAGGTAAACATTCCACCTTTTGAAACTGGTTTCATTTGCGTGAGCTTATTCGCGAAGTTCCTGATTGCTTCAATCTTTAGTGATAACAGTTATACGACTGGATGATCCGGTGCAGTTTTCATTGTGGAATAAAACCACAAAAAATTGCAATTTACAGAGATATATATGAAAAAGACTATTCGCTTCGTTCTTATGGCAATTCCGTGAAATTCCTTGTTTCTTAAATTCGCAAATAATTAATTACAAAGACAAAACGTTATGTCGGCTGGTATCGTTAGTATGAATTATTTGACAAAAAGATACTAATTACCTAATTACTGTGTCTCATGATAGTACACTCGAATAGAAAAATTAACCCTTTCGATTATTATGATTTTCAAAATGTTATTCCGTAATCCCGAAAATCATTGCCAATTCCTTCTCACTCTCTGTAATTACTTCGACAAATTAGCACGAGTGTTTTTCATACCGTTGGTAAATCAAAATTGGGGTCATTTTTGAACCATTTTCCCGACACAAAGGACGCCCGATTAATTTGTCTGGTTTCGGCATCGATTCCTGGAAGCCGCCAAGTGGCCGAGTAATTCTTGGCGTGGTTCGTCCTTTTAATCATTCAATGTTGGTCGGGATACGTCATTTCCGGCACCGTTTACCAACATATATATATATATATATATATATATATATATATATATATATATATATATATATATATATATATATATATATATATATACACACA
>NW_014333317.1:70286-84940 GCF_000341935.2 Cephus cinctus
ATATATATATATATATATATATATATATATATATATATATATATATATATATATATATATATATACCTGTATACACACTCCAATACAATTTCGGAATCAAAGGATTATTGTACTTGGCGTCAAGTACCAATTTCCTATCATACATGCACTTTACGTTACGCGTTCCAATATTCTGGCATTCGACACTGCATTCTAATGCAATTCCTAACCTGACCTGCATTGATTTACCATAATCTCTATGCACTTTCAACATTCCCTGCAATTGTCTCCGCTGCCGTTTTCACGTTCACCTATGTACAACGTGATACCGGAATCGCACGGAATTTAGATAGCAATACGTGTACACGAATTTACAATAAATTTGTTGTCTTTTTTTTTACATTGCGTTACGTCATTTTTTATGTAATAATAATATAACAATTTTCGGGCTTGTTATCCTGTGCGTAGAAGGCAACGACATAGAGGACGCGTGTTGATGTCGCCTATACTGGAATTGCGTGATTCCGTTGGACTTTACTGTTTAGCTTTGGAGCAGCAGTTTCTAGCAACGTGCTTCGTCGCGGAATCTAATTAAATAATAACGCGGCTTAAATTCATTAGAATATTACAATGTGACACGGATCCTCATTACAGTCATTGAAACACGTAGTTCTATCTTATAATATAATACTATGGGACTTGAAAAAAAAATTCATTTTAGGTTAAATCAAAAATTTTATAAAATTGACTGAACTAAGGTTGGACGTTATTTAAAAACAAAAAAATTTCTTGAAAATTACATAACCACAAATAAATGAAATTCCGATTGTCGATATTTCATGATACGTCTGGAAATGGATACGAAAGGATATCTGACTATGGTGCCTCCATGAATATTTGTCAACTGGAAATTGGTCAATTGGTATCCCATGAATGACGTGTTTGTCGTTTTTAAGAAAAAACGTCAAGGACCAATTGGAAAGGGAGAAGCTGAAAAAATGTGTGTTCAGAACCAACCTTAATCCCAATAGGGGAAAAAGATCGAGATGCGTCAGACGCCCCACAATAACTATATGCGTGTACAGCTGGGCGAAATGGTACAACAGTTGTACACAATTGTTTAGTACTATTCCACTGAGAAAGTAATGATCCGGCAGAAACAATGCAAGTTAATGCCTATAATTTTAAAATAGTGGTGCTTCAGTATATTGAGGTTGACAGTTTACTTAATTGCTATACAATTCTTAATGATCCCGTCTTATTGGAGTCGAGCCAACTGGCATTTCCGGAACAACGGAGACACGTAACACCTTTTAATTGGACCGAATGAAAAATTGCCAAAAATTCGTTGAAAAGTGTGGATGGACTTTTGAAAATTTTTTTCTTAGCAAAATTAGTATAAAAAAACATAAGCGTTCAAAAAAATTACGTCTTTCTCTACATAATTCGGTAAAATTACATACGAGCAAGTTGATTATTTCCCATTTTCGAAAATTGCAGGATCCGATAGGATAACGGAGTTTCTGCGAAGGAGACGATTTTCGATTTGCGATACAGATAGACAATGTAGTATCCGTTGCTCGAGTACAAATTGAAAAATCCAAATTCCCTATTAATTCCAAAGTTTAAAAAAAAAAAAGCTAACTCGGACACGTATCGATCGGCTTAAAGTCTTACGTAACTTTGACCTAAGGATTCAAACTCCTTTCGTTTCATGTGTTTTTTTCTTCTTCAGTCCCTCCCCCCCCCTTCGCCCCCCTAACCGCTCCCTACCACCACTCCACTCCCTCTTACCCGTCCGCCTCTTCTATATTCATGAAAACTTATTCCAGCCCCCATGACGATAGGGAATCCTTACGTCCCATTGGAATTTTCTATTCATAAAGTATGTAACTTCTATTGGCCATCCACATGTGACTTCGAGAAAATAATGTAATATCGAGAAATAAGCGTAGAAAATATACAAGTGGAAGAAAGAGAGAAGAAATAAAATTTTTAAAAAATTTGACAAACTAAAATAAAGCTTTCGTTTGGCAAAGTACGAAAGAGTTTCGGAATTGAGAAAAAAAAAAATTATGTAAAATCTTTCATAGACTTACCACATGTGATACGTATAGAAAACAATGTACACGGAGCGACAAAAGATTTATTGATGAAATTGCATAAAATAATTTCAATGCAATTCCAAGTGCATCCCTAATGCAGATAAGCGATTTGTATGGACGTTAAAGAGAGTTTTTGGCAACTGGTCCATTTTACCAATTGGAATCGAAGCCGAGGAAAAGCTCGTGCGCCACTACTGTCAGCAAGTTGGTAATTTCTTTATGTTCGTCAGACTCCATTTGTCTTTTTCTCCTTCGTCTTTCCTTCTCTCTTTACTTTGGCAACGTTTCACGTATTTTCACCAAATCTCTCGTCCGCCTCGTTTCCTCCCGCCGTAGCCATAGGCGAAGTATAGCACTACGTACTATATAACTCCACCACCTTATACCCTCATCCCCAGTATATATCTTCGGTAAACTTTTATCTTTCTTTCTACGACTATTCTTTATTTTCACGTCTGGCAATCAGCAGCGCCTCTACAGTGCACTCCAAGTACTATGCGGCAATAGGGCAAGTCCGTTTTATTGTTAGAGAGACATGTATCGCGAAGTGCGCGTCATCTGATTTATCCTCAACAAAGAAAACAATAGTACAAGAAACAAGTATTTGTACAGTGTAAAAGTGACTCAGGTGAACAAACTGTTCGAAAAAATCGCCCCAAACAAAGACAACGATATTACGTAGATCACGGTGTATATTCCAACTACAGAATTCCATTGGGTAAAAAAAAAAAAAGAAAGAAAAGTCATGAACACGTCATCAATATTTATTAAAGCAAAGAGGTAAAAATAGAAGCGTCCAAGAAATTTGCCGGAAACATAAATTTCTATAGACCCTGAGAGCTTTTAAGGTGGTCGTACCTACTGAAATATGTATATAGCTACCAAAGTTATACGGCCCTGGTACAGTCTAACTTCTTGCACATAATTCATACAATACAATATCCCTTTGTATCGTCCCTGCAAAAGGTGTAGGAATAAAAATATCCATTTTTGAAAATGCAACTCAGAGCTCGCTACACTCGTTTTCCTAGACGGTTGGCGTACTGGTGGCGCCGCGGAGACAAAAGAAACCTACTAAAACTACGGCGGTGGAATGGAAGAGCGCAATTTAATAAAATGTTGGGAAAAAAACAAGCAAAGAGACGCCCAAGAGCAAAAAACGAAATAACGACAAGACACAAACTACTGTCTTATCCGACGCTACATTTAAACGAGCGACTGTTTATGCTTTCGCGCGATGCAATATCGATCGCCGCGTTTCCACGTTAACAAATCGCGCGCGGCTAAGCCTCCGCTGAACAACCGATCTCCTGTACGATAGGTTAGGTGGGTCTTGTAGTTAGGCGAACAGGCAGGCAACGTAGTCGGATAGACGGATATACCAGCCAATAAACACAGCTGATATAGATATATATGTATATACGGATATATGGAAAGCCTTTGGAAAATTCAATAAATCCTGGAAAACGTGACCGTAGAACCGTGAGATTTCGCGCTCCTTCATCCCTCACGTGAGGTAGCGGTGTAACTGCGTGTATACGTGCAAGCTTTTTTTTTTTATTTTTTCGAAATCCTACGGAAAATTGTCGCGTACGCGGCGCAGCGAAAGTTAATCGTCGCGACGCTTGGGGTCCGACTATAATTTACCGCTTGTACAGTCCCAGCAACAATTTTTTCGTTTTCGCACCTTGCATCGGTAATAATTTCTAGTCCGATGGTATTTTTTAAAATTTCAAAAATGTATAAATGCACCAGGTGAAATTTGAAAAAATTCACCAATTCGTCAATATTCGTATAAGAGGGTTCTTCGGAATCAAATTAAAGGGGGCCTAACCTAGGGCAGGTAGTTTTTTGAGGATCACCCTGTATAACTGTGAGACGGAGAATTGTCTCTCGGGACAATAGGATATACAATGTAATTGCGATTGTCAGAGAGAAGAAAGCAAGAGAGAAACAAGGTGCAACAAACAAAAACAATGAAGCTCGAGCAAACAATATTCACTTCGAATGCCCTAACGAGCTTGCTGAAGCTCGACGAAAACTTGAAAAAAAGAAACGTTAAGGACAGTGACAATGATATGAGCTGAACATACATATATGCATGTGTAATTTGACATGTGGTATGAAGCGCGAATAAAGAAAATTAAAAAAAAAAAACATGAGAATCCAGCGCAAAGGAGTTAATTAGCTTTTGTTTTTCCGCGACAAACGAGTCAAGTGACAGTGAAATCGCATCTTCCAGACGCTCAGCTATCTGCGGCTGACTATTCTTCTTCACGTTTGGGTGACGCGGCTACACGAAGATACGACACGTTCACGGAGCTCTACGCGTTAATCTGCGTCTGCTGCATTAATAAAGATGTGAGGGCAGCTTGCTGAATTAAATTGCTACCCTGCGAGACCTTCAATTTCTCCAGGTCAAGTTCAGCTAGGTTAGGTCGGAGTGAGTGGAGCTTCGTTGATTTGCCGGAAGTTCGATTCTTTCGCCTGTCGGAAGTCTAGTTGAGTATTGCTAAACAGTCTCACTCGCTCCTCTCCGCCCCCACGCCCAACCCGTTATCATGGAATTGTCGGAATTTTCAATTTTCAATTTTCATTGAACGAAATATATCAGAATTTTTATCAAATTCGAGAACGAACGAGAACCAACCTACGTTACCTTCGGCCGTCCACCCTTCGCTCATGCAGCCGCAAGCCAGGCGGGCGCCAGCCGATTCTTTTTCCACCGGGAATTTACGAGCCGGTATGACTTGGGAGTTGGGATGGAACGGGCCCAACTCCACCGAAACGAGAGCTCTGACGGAACACATCAGAAGAGGCGATAACTTTTATTTTTTATTTTTGGGGTCGCGTAAAATCAGCAAACGCAACTGGACGCACGAGCGGGAGCGAACGGTTACGGAAATGCGCGGCCGCTCAGGCTACTAGGTCGGAGTAAGCGCAAAGGAGTCAGGCAAATAGTGCGAGATACAGAGATCAACGGATCGAGAACGTAAAAGAAGGAATCGGAGCTGTAAAATCGAAAGCCCTTCACCAATTAATGAATTGGGAGTGCTCACCGGAGCTGGTGCGGCTGATCCGTCAAGGCCGAGAACGGCATCCAGGAGACACTCGGGGGGCACTGCAATAGGGCACGACACTGCGCTTCCGGAAAACGCACAGAAAATTTATAGAATTTTCTGGATATCGCGAGAGTAACGCGACAACTACACGAGTGAGAACTTTCTATACCGTATCTAAACACAGCTAGAAAAAGTATAAACAAACAGCCCGGGAGCGCGAGGCAGTTCGTGACACCTCGGCCGGTGCCCCGAGACAGACTGCTTTGACAAAGTAGCCAAATTCGAGAACTAATAATTCTGATCATCTGATTGGTCGAGACCCTTATAGCCGATAACTCTTCCCTTTCCCTCGAGTCGTCCCTTTAAACCAAATCGAGAGCGTTCCTTAGCGATTCAACTAAACGCGACCTCAACTAAACAATAACGAAATCTTCCGAGAGCACTGGCATAACTATACGAATCAACCCGCGAGCGCAGCTTCCGAGCAGGATGGTGACCCGGAGGGAACCAGAGATCGAGAACGTTATTTGTATCGGTAGTCGGAGTCGCCTTGTGACCGTGAATCGAAACACAATATATATAATCAAATGCTGATAATAAAGTGTATCTATATCTATATAACGTTTAAGGTATATATATATATACACACAATATACGTCGTATTGATTCGTATCGTGTTTCGCAATGTCCACAAACCTCCAGCAGGAAATCGAGCGATTTTATGCTTCTCTGGGAGAAAAACGTAGCGGACAGGAAGTGGGTCTATCGACCGGAAGTCCAAAATCGTTTGTATCAATGGTCATGGGTTTTTGCGTATCCACAATCTGTGTTAGGAATTTTAAGAGGACATTGAAAAAAATTTATAAGGTCTTGTCGCAATTTAAGAAATATTATGTAATTTCCAGAGTTTACGTGAAATTGAATTTTCTTATTGAGCATCGCGTCAGGAGAGACACTCGAATATCAAAGTAGTAGCAATGCCGTGAAATACGTAAATTAAGTCATATTAAAGTTCTCTCAATTATATTCGATTTGCTCGTCATTATAATTCGTTAAAATAATTCAGTAACTCGATAATAAAAAAATCGAAGTGAAAATCGAATGCATACGAGCGCGAAAATTCAGTTTTATTTTTAACGTTATTTTTCATTTTATCAATCGAGCTCGATAAATCTGTCGGTGCATAACAATTACATCCTTCATAAGCCGAGATAGAGGATGCACTCGAGATATACAGATACACTCAGTACCCGCTAAACACCTGTACGATTTATTTGCCTGACGAATAAAGTGGAGGAAAATTGAAAAACTATAGTAGATTCTTGATATACGATTTGCCAACCGACCGTATATACATATATCGCACAGTCGTACCAACACTCGAAATCCCGCGCTTTGTCGACGTTATGAAAGGAATAATTGAGTCGAATGAAATTGCAGTTGCATTCGCCTAAGTGTCACTTATTCAAGTGCACTCGACAATTTGTTGCACCGTTGCTACCAGCAGAGACTGAGATTTATGAGTATAAGAAATTGCATTAAAATTTATTAGTCACGAGCACCAATCAAATTGCTGTGCTAATATTCGGAAAAATTTTTTTTCGCCAATTTGCAAATTCGCCTTATTCCGCGGGTCGTTTAATACGAGGACTGATAAAATTTCTTACACAGGACTGTATTTCCCAAGTGAATCATATCGACCGAATGAATTTTTCGTCGGGAAGGCGCGATTAGATTTTGCAAAATTCATGTTGTTCTCATGTAAACGTGATAGGTCAAAAAAAATGCTCAAACCAAACAAATTCTACTCCAGAATCGCCGGTTGAAAAGTAATCTCGAATCTTCTCATTCGACTCAATAATGCACGATTATGAGGCAGTTTTCACGAATACGATATAGACTGGGTTATAGCGTCGCTACGTGAAAACTACTTGGCGAACCTTAAAATTCTGAAACCCTACATTCGTATTCTGCCACTCAAATTCCCCTAAGTGCAATATCCGGCCGTGGAATAATTTATACAGCCACTACTGTCTGTCGGTAGATTACAATAAGAGAATGGATAAAAACGAGAAAAGAATTTATCTGCATAAATTTTGGAAAATAAGAAAAACAAAATTTTTGATACGATCCTTAAAAAATCAATAAACCCAAAGTGGATCTTGAGAGCTCAATTATCCCATTATCGAAGAACCGTCTTTTACCTACTACGTCCTTCTTAATGTTGATCGGAAATGCAAGTGGTGGAAAAAAAAAGATAACGTGATAAGGAGCCGATAGGACGAGATAAATCAATCAATCATTATCAACCAGTGCCCAGCACTGTTATCATCCAAATAACAAGTTTTGGCTATCGCTTAATTATTTTATCACTCAATCAGAGTCACGCGATTTCATTGAATGATCTGTGGCCAAAGTGCAGCAGCCACAGGTACCAATATAATAAAAGGAATTTTGCTGAAAAGATCCTTTGCAATGCAATTTTTTATAAGAATTAAAAAAAGTACATCCATTAAGTCTATACAAATAGGTAAGTTTCAACGGTTTGAAAGAATAATAAAATTTATCCGAAAATGCATATTGCACTTTTTCTTCTCAACTGCAATTTTGTTAAATTAATGTAGACATATATATATATACCTCGTGGGCAACATTTTCAACTGTTGTCTCTTTTCAGGTGAGATCCGAAGTGTCGTTTCTGGTCATGTTGAAACACTGGCGCTTATGCACTTTTTCACTGCAATGCACTTCGGCGGATGCATCGCCTGCGCCCAATTGCACCGCGGCGCATAATTTAGCAGGATGCACCTCTTGGACACACATGTTTTTTATTCTACGAGTACGCACTTCTTTTAAATTTATTTATGTACCCTTTAAATATTATTCGTTTAAACTTCGATTTATAACGCATTTAACAATTTATACAATTTTAAATTTTATATATATATATATATATATATATCTCATTCAACTTATATTTAATATGCAACAGCGAGAAAATCCACGTTTATATAAATTTCTTCACGTATTTTCTCATTTAATTATTTAATCCCAATTTTATACATTTTTTTATAAATCTACGACAAACACATTGTCCGGTTTTTTAAACTGTATATATATACACGCGCGACTCGTTACATGACAGGTGCAAAAAATTTTGCACAATAATCCCTACGCTTTAATTAATACGAAGTCTCATGCGAATACGCGTACGCGAACAATTGCGTTCGTATGCGCGAAATTCCACATATGCCCACCACATATCACAGCGCATGATAATCGTCGCACATGATTGCAACCGCTTATTACGAATTTTCAGTTTACACTAATTTTTTAACAATCCTTTTTTCGTAAATACGTCCCACGAGAATGTGCATTCTAAACGCATATGTGCTACACAGATAGGATCACGAATATCATCACAAACAATTCCCACGAATTTACCTCATCATCGTCATTAGTCATTCACTTAATTTCATTACTTTTCGTTGTTTCCGATTATTCTTTATAAAATCCTTTATCACTTCCGCCATCTAATAGGAATTGGCGTCTGGTCGTGTTAAAAACAAAATGTGCCCTTCCCTTAATTGTCCGAGTAAGGAAATCTCTTTTACCAAATCTGCCCCAGACACTAGAAACAGTAACTGTTTATCTTTTTCATTTAAACGCGACGCTGTACTTAACGTCGACCTGGCACCGGGACGCTATCTCCGCATCCTATTATCCCTATGCATTTCCATAATCGTCTTAGCGAATTGTCGGGAGAAATTTTTTCCCGTCTAATCCCTTTTGACGCAATAAGCTCAGCCACGTGTTCATATGTCAACACTAGTTTCACGTATTTCGCTGTCATTCGTGTACCCACGTGACACGCCTATCGGACCGCTAGCGATTAAAAACGATTATTTGACAGAGACGAATAAAATAAATACCAAGGGACGAGGAGTACAGATATAGAGGGTATATAAATTTTTTTTTTTGAAAATGTGTAAAATGAAAAACAGCCTTACGTCAACAGATATTACTTGTATGTAAACATTGATCATTCTATTAAGGGTGGATGGCATTTATAAGTCGCGTTTAAGGGAGGGGAATTTATAAATATTTAATTAAATAAATTCAAATTTTCAGGGAGATTACACAATTTATATATGAATATATACATCACTCGGCCGGATGCATTTGGGTCGCGTCGCACGTGTTCCCCATTGGCCTGAATCGATACGCTAAGAGATTTCATTACCTAATTAGCTATCGATAGTCCATTGGAAATAGAATATATATATAGAGAGGATAGTATCAGGATGACCTTGAGATATCGAAATTCTGCGTGACGAAACTAATTTTATATGAAACGTTCCTATATTACAAAAGGGGTAAAAAGTACGTGAGTTTATCAAATATTCTGTAGGCATTTAAGCTGATTCGAAAAAGGGGATTGGAGGGGAAGAATTTGACGTGGAAATTCCACATTCCGTACACCCGGCAGATATTTATACGAATGAAATTCCAGAATAGAGCAATTATGCACGGTTCCACGCTTCTGTGCGAATTTGGAATTGCATCGATTTTATATTGAAATTATATCGATCGATAATGGAAACGTTTCACAGTCTTGCGCTTCGGGTGAGAATGTTTGGAATTGCTGATGCCTGGAATTGCGCGTGGATTTATTTTATTAGGTAGTACTGTAGACGATTGTTCGAACGCATTTCCCGGAGCGTCGCGACGCTAAGCGTCGCAAAGTGATGGTCAAGGTTACGGTACCAATATAGATTCCTATCGGAGCGACGATAAAGAATTCAAGATTTTTTTTTTTTAGGGGGAAATGAATCAGACATTCCGGAACACTGGGTATATTGAACAATCGATACACCAGTTTAATGGCGTAAAAAATAATTTCTTTGATTTTCTGTAAAAAGTCTTTTTCCTTCAGATTGCACGTGGAATCTCAGAGATATAAGAGAGAGTTGAATTTTCATTTTATGAACAATTTGAAATAAAATGTCAAAATTTGTAATTATCTTTGCGGACATGAAACGGGACCACTGTGAAGTTATAACCAAAAAAAAAAAAAAGTTAATTACGTAATCTTTCAACGATCCAATTTATAAATGACTGACAATGACGTCTTTCTGAAATCAAAGTAAATTAATTCCAAAAATTGATCAAAGCGAGGATAATACTACTACTAATACTTCAATCGAAAAAAGAACAACCGAAACACAGTGTCTGTATCGCGCCAAATAATCTCCTATCAGAAGCCACAAAAGATCGATGATGTTCAAAATTTTTGGTAAAATCGAAATTCCACAGCTTAAAAATTTCTAAATTTGGAAATTCTCCCTCGTGAAGGAAAAGAAAAAAAAAGAAAGTACCGTGCAACTCGTCAGGCGGTTATAAAACTTGGAAATTTTCGGATCACGATATAAACTGTCAAGTTGATGGTCGTCGACAGGCCGAGTTTCCTCGAGGGATGAAAATGAAGGACGAGAGGGTGGCTGAGCTTAATGGGTCGGTTTTTTTGCGAACGATGAGAAAAATAAGGGTTTCTGCTATTATCTAAGGGATGCGCGTAGATAAGGATCTCACCATGGCCGGACGATCACATTCCGCCACGTGTAAGAGTAATCTTTAAGGGATGCTGAGTTTGCGGGTCCACGAGATAAAAGCTAAACCTGTGCGGCTTCACAGTCAGTCCTCACAAGGGTGAACGCACATGACGCGAAATTTTTTGGCTAGGAATTTTGTGGGTAGGAATTTCCGCCCCTAAATTTGACAGAATTACATGGGACGGATACGATAATAATAATTAAGGGATGAAAAGTGACGTGATATCTGCCTACTATTATTATTATATTCAAGGATGTACAGCGGAGACAACTGAGCGCCGAGCTTCGATGAAGACGTCCGCACGCCGCGACGCTTCCGACAGGACTGCGTCGGTCCCAATACCCCCATCATCCCTTCCATGATCTACCCTTCCGCCCCACTTAGCAACCACCTTCCCCCACCACGATCCCCACCCTCTCAAGATCATCCCCACTATTTCTATTATCATCGCTACTGCCCATACTGCTTTGTATCGGAACCTCACCCCTACCCCCTTCCACTCGACCGAACCACCCCTCACTCCCTGATCTCCTTCGCCCCTAATCCCATGCTTTTATCCCCTCCACTCACCCACGTATAAAAAGAACTAAATATCCCACCAACAATGCTCACCCTCGCTCATCCCTAACCTGTCTCATCTTATTTCTTTACCACCCTTGTACTCACCGTGCAACTACCCCTCGACGCACTTTCGACACTCGATCAAAAAGTATCACCGGCTACTTACGGGGGACGATTTTTCAAGAGGATTCCACAATTTCAAATATTAGCGTTATGGTATTCCTGCTATTTACCCGGAATCCATAAAATTGCGCGATACCTCAAATACTACCCCTACGTTATACCCGGTGGCAACTTTGTATTCTAGACAATATTTTTTTTATGCAACGTTAAACACTTCGTCAGTTTTTTTCGCAGGGGGTGCACAGTGTAAGCAACACTAAAAACTCTGCTATCGGTATCAACGGACTCGTCCGGTTTTTCCGGTAGCGACAGAGACTCCTTCAACGTAGTTTACCGAGTTCGAGGGATTTTATTTATTGCGCAATTCCGCGTGGAATTGCCAAGCGTCTTCGTTGTCATAGAATTGCTGGGCGACGCTTCTGTCACTACCAGTTGGTTGGCAGCATTATTCAAGTCGTTACGAAAACGGAAATTTGACGCAGGACGAAGATTCCTTCTCGATCGTCTGTTTCGCCTTGTCGCTGGCAGCTTCGTCCCGCCCGGTATCTGTTATTGTCAAATAGTCCATTTTATCTGCCCTTTTTTCTTCGATTCAATGAAAACTGTCAGCGAAAGGATAAAAATATATTTTGACAGGTAATTAGGGCACGTTTAAAACGTGGATTTAATATGACTACGCTAATCGAACGAATTGAAATATAATGTCGTCAGATAAGCAGGTGATGATTTCATTAATTATCTTAAGATATTATCTTAAGGCTCTTTTCACAACGGTGAATCCCTCGCCGATCCTTGTCGCAAGTGGTTTCTATGGAAACGACGGCTTATACATAAGCCGACCGAAATTGGCAGAAATTTGAGAAAATAATTTCGAATCACTGAAAAAGAAGGATAAGAGGAAGCAAAGAAGATTTCAGGATGTTTAAGATGATTTATAAATATCTTCGACAACTTTCAAACAACCTTCTGGGTATCGGGGGTTGCAAGTTTTCTTGCAAAGGTAAAAAATTTTTTTTTTTCAGAGCTGGCTAAAACTTACGAATGTGCATTGGAATGAGTCTAGATGCGATTCAGTGAATATTACGCGAATTCAAGAATTAAACTTTTCACTCTTTCCCACCGACTCAGCAATATGCTTATCTGGCTGTTTAGACAGTCAAATTTGACTGCAGGCTCAAGGGAATCAATACGAACAAAGATAACGATCGAATTGCAAAGTTATAAGAAAAGATTAAAAAAAATGATTTTCAACAAAAAATACACTAATTTCAATGATACAATTTTTATCAATAAAAATCAGGATTTGCAAAATCTCAAAAATATATTTTTGTATATTTATGAAAAAAAAATATCAGTTTCATATTTCAGTATTTTTCATCTTACCGGATGCTAGGCTGGACCGGTAGTTTGCGCTGACACGTGGACGACCTGTCCAAGACTGAACCTTGAACTCTGACCGGTAGTGACTTATGCTACTAATTACTTTATCACTTCTGCACGCACTGACGATGCAACGACGAGTGACGATTCCTGCTTGAATTTCAGGTGCGTCGAAAATTAGTTCCCAGGATGCGGCGCTAGCAACGTGTCCTGCCGATCCTTGATTGGTTGCGTTTCGAAACATTGCTCCGGCGACTACCGTGTCGTCTATCCTTTTCGATCGGAGCGATCGGAAGAAAGATAGAACGATAGTGGAGCAGATTCAAGCGCCCTTTTCCGAGCGCGATGATTGGCTACCCTTACGCAAAATTGGGGATAGGGGGTTCCCACTCACCGGAACCACCATAGCATCACGAGTTGATATCCTGATTACTATATATTTTACGAAGGGATTATCCCGCGTATGGACCATTTTTTATCCCCTCTGCAATAGGGGTGGAATAAAATATTATTTTATTGGTATCAAATTTTAATCTTATTTCGTAATTTATACCGTGGAAGTCGAGGGGGTGGTAAGCGGATTAAATTATCTCTGGGACATCCCTGTTGTACATCGGATCCAGTAAAGGTCCTTTGGGAAAAATATAAATCTTATTATCAATACTCCAATCAGTTCAGCTTTCGCAGAATGGACCACGTGCACCTTCCATTGTGTCTGGGAGGTGACTAGTCAGCGATTCTTGGCTGGATTATTACTCAATCGATTTGGAATTCTACACGTCACCGGGAAGATGCTGATATATATATTTAAGGTGATAACAAATTTTCAAAAATCAAATAAATATTTTTTTTTGAATCTAAACGGCGTAAGTAGAAGTTTCTTGAATGAATGTACCTGTCAGTCGTGAAATTGTTATAAATTTTCAAACTTTCCCGCCCCTCGTCAACACGTAAACCAGAAGCGTTGGTAATTAGTTCCTTAAGTTCATTCAATCGAATTCCAGTCTGCACGCAACTGATGCGTAAATCGCGACACGTGGCAGTAATAATATCTGACAGACGTCAGATGTTATTATTAATTAAGGTCAAAGTGTCAGCAGACTAAACATTATAGCATTGAATTATGAAAATCATGATAATATTATCGTCACTTTTTATATTCTTTGTCGGATACCAAAATTTCATTAGAAACAACTGATTATTGAATTAGGAAAAAAAAAATTTTTTAAATTCGCCATTCAGTATTGAATGGACTTTTTAAATTTTCAGTTAAAATCAGTCTTGACATTATTTATTACTTTTTCCCTAAAAGCATAGACCACATTTTTCTTTGTGTTTCCGCTTGCTGCATTTTATTATCAACTTTGTCAATTTTCAATACACAAAAAGAATTCGATATCCGATCAATGCAACCTTTCTTCTCAAGAAGTAGTACCGATAAAAATAAATTCACTATCTCGTGAGTAGCTGCAAACTAATAATTGCATTAGAATTTTTTTTACTTTTACCACTTTTTTTCATTTTTTTGTTGTTCACAATTTCAAATAACTATATTAAGTCGAACATGGATTCGAGCAAAATATAATGGAAAGCAACTTCTTCATCGTTCACAAGTTTCTTCTTACTTTTCCTTACTACAATTCGTTATCACCTTATCACTGTATTATCCGCCTGCTAGGCTAAGAACAATGGCGACTACACGAAATCTTAAGCATAGAAACTCCAAACAATCAACTCCGTGCTCACTGTGCATCTACTGGGTGTATTGAAATTTCAAAAGGGTTCCAAAAAACACTACGATGGTGCTTTGCTTTTTTGGGGCCTTGAGGGG
>NW_014333317.1:85171-119824 GCF_000341935.2 Cephus cinctus
GGGGGGGGGGGGGGTTACATTGGGTGGGGGTGATGGTAGTGATACTAATACTTAGTGCTAATAGGGTTTACTGTTTTACCTGCATTCCAAAATTTCTCCTAACGCTAAACGCACCTTGTCGTTAAAACTGGAAAATTCAAAAACTCTTAAAATTTCCCAATAAGACATGACACAATATGCATACGGCAATGTATAATTATTATTTCCAAAAATAAAAATATACGAAAGCGTCCTCATTCATGTGTCGAATTTTCATTTTTGACTTTTTATCCTTCAAAGTTGCACTCGTGTTGCACCAATTTTTTTTCTCATTTCTCTAGACCTATACATACGTATATTTATACTTATGTAAATCTCACAGACGCAATAGCGACGAACAATACGTATCAGAACATATGTGTATAGAAAATCACATATGACAGAGACGTAGCTTGAAATTAGGCAGGCTAAGCCAGTACCGTATAAGCCTACTGTGTAAGGGTTTGCTTTACCCAAATTGGCAAAACTTTCACGGTAACAATTTAAAGTTACGTAGCTATGTAAACGACATGACGTAATGCCTGGTCATAAAGAGTAACAATTTCTGTGTCGTACATAGATACACGTCTAAACTCACCTACCAAGTTCCTTTATTAATCACAGCTTAGATCCTCGTGATTTGCACCCAAAAAGAAAAATCTAATCCACCCTTACATTAGATAAGAATAATTAATAAAATTTGACTCTAATCAATCTCATTCTTTAAATTCATACCTATGTGTACACTCCAATCCTTATTTTTGAAAAAAAAAAAATTTAATTATCATTTCCAATATTTGACATGTATTTCTGTATTTTCCTAAGCAACAATCAGTAACGAAGAAAAAGCTGAAAATTTGCTCATTCAGGAATGCAGGTTGTCACAAAGTACAAGCCGACTGATAACGATAGTGACTTTGCGATGGCAATGGCTGGGTTGTGGTGGTGGTTGTGGTGGGTGGTGAAAGTACAGTGAATTTAAAAATCTGTTTTTAGGTATTCCCACCGTCTTGACGTAGGTGACGGTCTCGGCTGTGGCTTCCGTCAGGGCTCGTCGTAGTCTTGATCGTCGAACTTGAGACAGCGTACGCGGGCAGAGCACGACCCCCTGCGCATTGGAAACCACGACGGAACCGGAAGCGGAACCAGAACTTGGCATCGGTGGCGGAGGCGTAGTTGCCGTCGTGGTCGGCGACGATTTGCACCACCAGGGAAACTGAGCGTGTTACGGGACTTTATTGCATCGACTGTACCATATACGAACATGTTGGAGGTTCGCAACCTCCATTATGCTAAATTTATGTAATATAATAATAGTATGTATATATATATATATATATCAACTACTATGCTCTATACTAGTATTCTGCTACTAGGACTAGTTTACTAAATTTTTTTGTCATACTACTGTAGTGATATAGGTTATTGTGTAATAATGGGATTTATTCAAATTTTTAATATTTTTTTTTTTTAATTTCAGGGAGAGGGTCGATTTTATTGATTTGGGGAATCGTTTATTCATATTGATATGTATACCATGTACCGGGTAACGGTTGTTTGAATAAGGAAAAATTGTATGAAACATTTTTATAGCATATTTATTTTTTTTTCCCGAATCCCGAAAATCATTTCGAATATATTCACGTGACACGATTTTTCATATACGTAGTATGACTTTCTTGCAAGCCTGTACCCCATTTTACTGAAATCGAGCGAAATTTTGCGGAGATGCTAGTTTCGGTATGAAAGGTTTCGCTGCAACTGGTTCGAATGCGTCGTACAATGCGAATTCGGCGCCACAGTAAAAGTCATTGTCATTTAGCAAAGTTGTCGGACTGCAACGTGCAGTTTGTCAGTAGAGTGTAAATTGAAGGAGAAAATTTAAATAACAAATTTTTTAATTGCCTCGATTTTTCGAAATAAAAAAATTACGTTTGTAATTTGATTGCATCCAAAAATCGGGATGACAAACAAAGGGTCTTTAAGATTTTGGATTGTAGACCTTTGATGAGAATGAAAGAATACGAAGAAAAAAAAAAAAATCAAATTTTCATTAATTGCCTGAAAAATAATAACCAAAAATACATATATTTATATACAATATAATATTATAGTTTATATTAGCCCTAATACCAGACGTTCGACAATCATGCCCACTTATATAAAATATTAATCGGCCTTATCACATATCCACCCGACACATAAATCATCACCAGGATATGCAAAGTACAAGAGGAAACAACTAGATGACAAAATGTATTACAGAATCCATTTCGAGTGAATAAAACAGCATCTGAAATATAAGACGACGACAGGGAGATGGGAAATTGCATGCAATTAAGAAAGTTCATAGGACGATACAGTAATAGTCTGTATATAAAACATCAATGGAACATTAAACAGCATTACGAAGGTACATCAAAGTTATTAAAATAAAATAACAGCCACAGGGAAGTAATCAAATTTTAATTTTATCTTTTATTATCACAAACAAAATGGCGGACGCCTCTAAAAATTATATACAGGCAGAGTCAGCCTAATTACGAGTATCCGTAGTCCGTTGCTGGTCTTACCATCAAGCAATTAGTGCCAGGCGTCCCGACGCCCTGGACGCCCATGTTGGTGTAACCAGATTTCAAGACGGAGGCCAAACCCCATCTTATTAAGTCAGACAGGCAGGTACCCATGTATGCGAAAGCCTAATAATGAAGACGCTTCCATTGAAAGCCAGTGCTGGAAGTTTCGTCCCGTCGCCGGAAGTGGCGCCACTGACACATCCGGTTTTACTATACCGTAGAGATACCAACCTAAATTCAAGACAGCTTAACCTGACCTGTCCCAGAAAATTGTTATGTCCCTAGGACATTTCCATGGCGGCTAATGCTTTTCCAATAAATATTATTATTGTGCTTTGATACTGTCGAAAGAGGCCAATTAGATTTTTCATCGGAAAAGAGATAAATTATGGAAACCTGGCTATGACGTTTTATCGAGTTTTTAAGTATAGCATGTTTATCCCGAGTTCCGTACCTAAGATGTTGAGAAGTCCCGGGTTATATCTTATGGTTTCTATCACTTTTTGGACAAGTCGATTCGTCACGTCCACCGAGGGTGGTTTGTCGCTCTTAAAGCAGAAAAGTTACTTTCTTTTTTGTCTGTCCTTCTCTTTATTTCCTCGAATCTTTTTTTATTTTTCTTATATCTGCCAGACCTATTTTATCCTCGTGCAATTCTCGACTGTCAATATATACCATAGTTCCGGGTGATTTGTGATTTTTTTTTTAAAAAAGGGTGGGAAAATCTTTATGGAAAAATTCAAAATATTAACTCCCAGATTCACATTGGACAATTATTTTCCTGGATTTTCAATTTGTTTTTTTTTTAATTCGTTCCATCAACTTTAGCAAAGTCCATTTTCTCAAGGAAGCAGTAACTCGGCGAAGTATGGCGGAACTTTTATGCACGTGTATACAGAAAGCTCGTATATCCTTGGTGGATTCCTGAACGTATGTTCCATGTACGTAAATACGTATCCAACATAAAGGTACCAGTATGTGACATAAGCGAGGTGCTTTTCTTAGAAATTATTCTAGAATACATGCGAGTCGCGTACCTTTTCTTTTTATAATTTTATTAAAAGGGTTTATGCAATCCTTCAATATTGCATAATAGATAAGCTCTTATTATAAGTGAAAGATGCACTTTTAGGAGCTGCTATCAATTTTTTCTATTATGTTTATGACAAGAAAGTCTTTGAGTAGATACAAGCATCCAGCTTCAAGAATCCTGTAAAAATTTGTTTTTGGCGCAGGGCGAAGATTTTTTTGGAAAATATTTTTTTGCATTCTTGGTATATGCTTGTCATACTTTTTTTATATCCGATACGAGAGAATCCTTTTACGGGCACATAGAAAGCAAAATTGAAAATTTTTCATAGAAAATGCACTTTTCAACAAGACTATCGACTTTCACAAATGGCATCGCATTGCATCTGAGTCGAATTCACGGTCGTTGAGTCATTCAAGTCATTTTCCTCCGTATCCCAATTCAGAGTAACAAAGTAAATAAATCGAACCCAACCAAACCCAGACTCAGTCAAGATGCTGAATTTGCACTAGTCAGGGAAATGCAAGATGCATTCTTGACGATGCACTTTGGTTGCCTCGTCATTCATTTTCGATACAGTTTATCTGCCATTTCCCAGCAGCTCCAGGCAAACTTTGTGCTGAATATAGAATTCAAAAATATGCTTAAAGGTCAATCCACAAATACTGAACAATGAATATATTTTCCCCATAAAAAAATCCAAGCTCAAGCTTTCCATTACTTGATTAGATAAAAAAAAAAGATAATTGCAAAAAACAAAAAAAATAAAACCGTCTCGAAAAATAGAGGCGTCCCTCCTATCTTTCTTTCTCCTTTGCCAAGAAAAATATAATTTTTTCCCAACGCACAGAGCATCGGTAGCGACAGAAGAAGATTGAGTCGAGTTTTATGAAATGCGGACTCGTTTATCCCACCTTTTTTACGTCTTCGGGGTAATCGTAGATTCGCCATCCTTTCCCAAGCTCGTGAAATAAAGAGGAAAAAGAAAAGGAAAGGACAAAAACGAAATTGGATAATTTCCACGTTCACGGCTATTTTACTATTAATAAACATTTCCCTTCCTCCTCCTGACTTTCGACTGCTCGTTACGTTTTCTTATCGATGCAACAATTTCCACTACGAATTTCACAAAATCAGCAAAAAAAAACATTAGCTGAACATCGAACATCGTATCTGTACTAATATAACGATATAACAGTTATACCCTTATATCCATGCATTACAGTGCCCACTAAATCCCATGAAAACTGGCCTTCAATCTTCAACTATTATTTCCCCCCATTCTCGTACTATACTGTCTTTCCATCTCTCCCCCCATCTACCCCTCCAAAGTATCGGACCCTTTACCTACGCCTGACCGTAAATTTCATGAAAAACGTCGAACACGGCCACCCGTACCGGCAACCCAGCGGAAAAGTTTACGAGGATCATTTTCCGTTGGGTTTCCGTTCCTTCCCCTCCCCTCTCACCACTCGCCATAGCCCCACCCACTCCCACCACCCATCGCCCTGACCCAATTATTTCCTCACCACTTTCGACATCCCGATCCAATCGTCAATCCCGATACCATTCTACAAGGTCATCCGACTATCTTCCTCTCCCACCGTTCACCCTATATATCCTTCGCTCTTTAACCTTTGACCTCTCCATAAAATCGTCGCACTCGCACCTTTGTAAAATACTATACATCGCATACCATGGAGTTCGAGATAGAAATGTAACATGAATTTTTTTTTGAAAAAAATTTTTTCTCAACCAATTTATTTTTAAGTTGCCAACCTGCGTCGTTTCCAATTAAAATGTATATTTTACCTAAGCATGTATTTAATATAGTGTCTAGCAGGGTAACGCGTGGGTCAAGTAAGGTCAAGGTTCAACGGGACGTGAATATCAAAGCGGTATGCTAATTTGTTCTAGAACGTTTATATCGTTCGCCGATTCCGCCGCTAGTATCTTTGTCTTAATTGCCAGTAGTATAGCCGTACTAGTCATTATGTCTGACATGAACGTACTTTTTCCACTGTAGTCCGTCCGTCCTTCTCCGACTCGTACAGCAGGTACGATCCTTCGCGGTCGATTTGTAGTATCACAGCCGGCATGGCGTCTGCGCCATGAAAACTCGACTTTCTTCCTATTCCCTTGCGGCAGTAAGATTCCCACAGCGACATTCTTTTTTTTTCACCCAGCAACCTCTTTCTCTCGCCCTTTCCCTCTCGCTCGCACTCTTCGAAACTCCCACGAACACTCTCGCTTCCATTTCCTTTTATACGAAACGTACGAGTCGACGTTAGGCGATCGTGTATATATTCTCTCTTTACGTTTTCATCTATTTTCCTATCGCAAAGCAAAGAAACTTTCCACGCGAGCGCCGCCACGCGGCAAACTGACGAACTAACATTAAAAAATCATTCGGCACTATACAAAGATTTTTATTTTTTTATTATCTTTTTTTTCGAAAAATTCCAAGATATTCCTTCCGATATTTATATTTATCATGTATATATCCGGTATGGGATTTCGTAAACAACCACTGCTCATTCCGGAAATGGATCCTAATTTCCCGGACGGGGGGTTTGAATGTAGAGACGCGAGTCTGAGACCTGAGAATTTCTGCGTAGGTGGTTGGTCGTTATCTAGTAAAATTCCACCTAAATAAAGTAAACTCTCTTCAACCTTATTATCTCTATGATTTTGGTGGGAAATCTTTCCCTCGGGAGCTACCAATTCAAATTCCTGTCGCGCGTATGCTGGCTCCGAACCTCTATTTCCCTTCTGCCTAATCTTCATGTAGCGATGGAAGATAACTGACTGACTTATCTTCACTCAACCTGCCTCCCCACTCTGTCTGCAATATTTTGTTCTTGTACAATGGACCAGTCTACCCTCTCAAATTATGCCTGAGGTTGGATCTTATCTTGTCAACAGTTTTTGCTTCAACAGCATTCGGTGCTATACTGATATTTTTCTTGGGTTAACTGACAACCTTTTTTCCCTGGGTTTATAAATGACCTACTCAACATAAATACAAGTGCAATTTATTCCAAGTGCATTCAATAATTATTCCTGACCAGACAGTCAACCAGTGTGGCAATTTCACTGGTTGTTTTTAGTTCTGTGACATATTGCCAAAATTGTGGGTTTTCAAAATTATCACTTTCGCGTTACGGTGAATGACTTTTGTTTCGTGTTCGGAATTCCTCTTAATGCTTTTCTTTTATCGCATTAACGGATGCTTCCTTTGCGATGAAAGGATCTATGCGTGACATGAGAACTGGCATTTAGTATTGTTCCAGCTCTGTTAATTAAATGGGCGTTACCTCGGTGTGCTTTTAGTTAAATGAAAATATTGCTTAGCAGCGACAACAAGATGTAAAAACAAATTTATATTTTAATAAAATTTATTGCGTAAAATGTATGCTCACAAAATTTGTCGAATGCTACTTTAATTTGCAAATGCAAGGTTGCGTTTGAATATTGACCAAAAGAAATGAAAGAAAAACTGCCTGGAGCTTAACATGGGTTTATTAACAAATTTAGTAAATTCATGCGTCAACATGGAAATACGTGCAAACTCTCAATGTAACTGTTATTGGAATTTCATTATTTAGCGTTGGTCAGTCCTTTCGCAATAAATCCATAAAGCGGAATTTGATTGCATCAAATTTCGAATATCCTGGCAAATATCAGTTTGCAACATCACGGCTGTGCAAATATTTATGCAGGATTATTGTATCGCGGAAAAAAAAGGACATATGTCGATTAATATATGGCCTCGCACGATAATAAAAAAATAGTTGATATCAAAATCAAAGCGAGCGTTTTTTAATGTTACAGGATAAAAGCGCAGAATACAATGCGGGGATTAATAGTATTTAATGGGAAAATACGTGAAATTTCGAAAAACTGATGTGCACCAGGTCCAGGCAATTTTGACGAAATATCGGGAAAATATTTTTCAAATTGTTTCCAGTACCAATCAAGGGCTCTCTCCTCGTCGCTGTGTTTGGTATATTATGCAATTTCTGATACGTCCGGAATTCGATGACTAATGCAGTATAACTCCTATCAGCAAATACACTATATCCACCAGATGCGATTTCCGAATATCGGAGGTCTATCTCTCACGTAACACGTGTGTGCGTATAGGTACGAAGGTTATGAGCTGTCAGATGCACCCAGTGTGCATAGCCGACGGGTGAGGATGTCAGAATGTTGATAGGAATTTAAAAATCGATCAAAAAGCATACGAAAACAAGGATCACGAAAACTAGTACAAATTTTCAAGGTTATTTAAAAAAAAAAAAATCAAAACTCAAAATTCCAATTTTCCTTTACTATCAAAAATGGGTTAAAACTTTAGTCTCGTAATAAATATTTTATCAACCATCGATACACGTTGATATAGCGCGACACGTCCTAGACTGAAAATTTCTAATGCTACTGTACAACCGCAGACACGCACTCCTACGTCCTATGAACACTTGCACGGTAAATTAGGCAGGGTCCACACCGAAGCGCCACGACGGCACAGGTTTTGGCTTAATTGAACTTTACAGGGGGACACGTGGAATCAGTTGATTATAATGGTAGAAATAATTAAAGCGCTGCCCCACGTGTGGGACTGACATCGGTCAGTTGTCTAATTACCTAAAGTCTCCAGCCTTGAAGGATTGTATTAAATAAAGACATTAAACAAAAAAAAATTCATAAATAATCAAAATTAATGACAGATTGACAGTTTAATCCTTATTATGTTTTTTCTTTCCATAGACAAGATGTTGCAAAAAAAAATATTGCGCGACTATGGCAAAATGTCTTTTTGCACTGCAACTACCAAATATGCAGGCAGCCCAGGATGAACTTTGACCGGAGGACCAGTTCGTCCGTAAATTGCCAGGTTGATTAGCGTAGTCCGTTAATTAACCCAAAGTAACCGCAACCGCTATTGCGGGATTCCCATAAGAAGCATCAAAGAGCGCAGCTTGTTGTTGTTGTTGTTGTTGTAAAACCACGAGGCACCCTCTCGCACGGTGACTGCAGGCCGATGCGCCGGACGAGACCCGGAAGCAATTTGTAACGCGTTTCAAAGCCACCGAATGAATTACCTGGAGTCTGGCCGTCGAAATTGAAGTTTGATTTTTATTGGATCTTAATTAAAGTTCGAGAGCCAACTTGACTCGCTCGAAATTTTCGTAGAATAGGAATTTCGTACAATACAATTTAAAATCGGGTTGTCGAGGCAACAGTGCAAATATGAAATTTGCAAAATTTCTAACAAGCACGGCTAGCAGTACCGTTACGTACACGTGCACGGCTAAAACCTATTTGATTAATTGGCACGTGTTGCATAATGATAATGATTCACTGTACTGTACGTTGCACCGGAGAAAAGGGTTGCGACGGTCACGTTATGGCTGATAACAATAAAACACGATAACGCAGAACTTCACGAGCTTGAATTTTCATGGTCGAGATTAGAATTTTACTTTGGTTATCCTGCGTATTACGAAGAGTGCTTTAAATATTTCATTTATAAAGCCAGATCGAGCGTAGGAGATAAGACGAACTTACTAAAAAAAAAAAAAAAGGGGAATTTTGTTTTTATGAGAAAAAAATTTGGAAATTTTCTAGAAGCAAATTTTTTCTTTCACGACCAACTTTTTTTTGCATTAAGTCGGTTCAACGGATTTTATACGGAAACTAAATAAATACGATACTCGACTCTGAAATCATAGAAGCAAAAAGACTTTCGAGCTTGAATTTCGCAATGTAAATTTACATGGAAACTTGTCGTCTTATTTGGCACAAAATCATTTTGTTTCTCAAATTCGTTCTTAGAACTTGAATTCGTTGGGCGAACTTTCACGATGATAAAGAAATATCCAAATTACTTGAGGAAAATAAAATTTTTTTGAATTTCGACTATATTGCAGCGTACTCTGTATTGTATGCTCTGGACTCTACAGTCTATAGTCTGTACGTTATAACGTTATACGTGACTATCCCCATACTCGGTTCCCTTTGAAGTAGTAAAATTCCAACAGAGCCCAAACGAGCTACGTCGACATTGGAGCCAGGGTATCCCATGGAGATATGGTAGTTTACACGAGACCACTAGGGCGATTGTAGCTTATTGGAAATGCGCCAAAAGCTGACGGCAACAAATGGAAGCCTGAAGTAGCGATGCCACTACTAGTGGTACACCGTATTAGAGTACCAATGTTATACTCCTAGTAGCAGCAAGCAGCCCGAGTGGTGAAGAAGCCGCGGGCGGCCTATTGCAAAACCTCCTTGAAATGACTGATTGTGAGTTACGTCACTTTCTCGACTACTCGTGAGAGATAATTAAATTAACAAAGTCCTTCGTTATCTTTGCTCTAACCATGCAAGAAGTCGGCGCCGTCGACCCTCTTTGTGTCTTCGGTTAGTCGGCATGCATAAGCAGATACGGTTAAAAGGCATCGTAAATTAAAAGGGGCTATTTTTATTTTTGGAACACAGAAACCTTATAGAATGGATACGGTTCGTGGATGTTTTCGTTTAGATGGTTGGTATTATTGTAAATTTTGTATATCTTCCTTATCGGATGCAAATTACGTGTTGAATGATTTAGTTGATTATAAAGTAAAATTAAAATAAAAAATTTTGAAAAAAAAAAAACATTCGTACAATTTGTATACATGTGAATATTTAGATGGTACTTTTCTTATTTGAATTGAATTTTTTTTTTCATTTTGAGTAAACGCGACTTGTCATTGTATCGATATACTTCGGCGTATTGCGTCTTTGTCATATCAGTTTTCTCTTTTTATTTTCTTTTTGCAATATTCAACCCTGCAAGCTGGACAAAACTTTAATCGATAGTCTGAAATATCAGTGGGAAATATTGCGTTGGCATTCGAGTTGCGTGTCGCCGAATGAGAAAAAAAAAAGACTAACGTGCAGATAAAAATATGTCAGATAAACAGCATTATAGTGTCAAACAACAATTCATTCATTTGAAATTGGGTCAGGAGTCCTTGGGTCTGGTGCATATTGCATAATTTTTAAATTATCCGTCAATTCAACCCAGAGTCGAATTAAGGTATTACTTTTGTATGTACATATATATTTATATATACAAGTAGCATCGAAAGGGAATAACGAGTCTGTCGAAGTTTCTATTGGCTTTTGCATCGAGGCTAACGAATGTGTTGCTTATACCGCAATGCAGACTGAGAATCAGCTGAAAATTTTTCTCGGGTAAGTTAACAAAGTCGGATACACGGGGACTCCGTAGTTTGTGTAGTGGGGACGAGCATTTCTATAATTGGATAAAATATAATAAAATTCGTCACGAAAAGGACTTGGGTATAAACGTGGCAAGAGAAAAGATTTAAAGACTTAAAAACAAAAAATGAAAAATAAAAACGCGTGAAAAATAATTAAATTCAAATTACTTGATAATTTGATTCTCAAAAATGTCACTTTGCTTTTATTACTTGTTATTGTGGATAAATGAAGATTTTTTTTATTTTGAAAAATATTTCCAAAAAGCTCATCGCGTTATCGTAATTCTATCACAGCTGACTGTATTAGCCCTAGGGATAATCTATTTCGGACATGAATGACATTACGAAAATTCTTGATGGAATTTTCAGTCCTGTCGTTCATGAAGGATGACAACGAACGGGTGGGGGGTAGCGTCGTCTTTTGTTCTTCGAGATTAACCTCGTTACCTCAGATGATTAAAGACACGATAACGTACCTCAAACGATACTGTACATAAATTATAAGTCATCCAAGGCCACGATTTAATAGCATTTTCGTAATATCCATTATTTACATTGAAAATCATAATGATTTATAATCATAAATCAGCCGTTAATATTATAATTAGTGAAAAGTACTTTTTTTTTGTTTTCAAACGATTAATTTATCTTTTGCCAAAACACGAGGCCATTGCAATGTGCCATTACGAGCGACTGAAACTAAAAACTAAAGTGAACACTCTCTCGTTCAACTCTTCTGTGTAATCCTTAATATGGGCAACGTATAATTTTATGAGAAAAATACTCAGCCGGATGAGAGCAGCTCGTGCTGGTGAATCTGTTAGACTTAGTGGGTCAACGGGTGCATCTATACAGATGCAATAGATGCATATGGGTATACGTAAGTATGACCACGTGTGCACTTGTCTATATATTTCATAAATCCTCTGATGCACCCCACCGTTTCTGATTATAGTTGTGTGCGAAGCAGAAAAGGAAAACGACTCGAAATTGGATTCTTTTTGAACTAGATCAGCTGATTGGGATTTAAAAGTCTTCAGCCAATTTTTTTGCGCTTTATATATAGGTATATATTTTTGGTATTTTTCAAGCTGCAAAAACGTTGTTTGATATCAGCACAAAATTTATTTATAGAAAATACTGATAAGGCACTAAGTCCATTTGTGGGACACTTGATGAGGGATCATATTTTTGACTTTTTTGCACGCAGTAAATCCCCAAGGGTGACTGGCACAGTGTTCACTTATTACCTTTTATATTATTATATTATTAATTTATTATTTTAAAAATATTTCATTTTTGAAACATTTCATTATATACAATAGCGTATTATTAAAGTTTCATCTATTTGGCATGTGGGCGCTTCATCAATGACGTTTTGATGGAAAAATAAATCATTTTTTCTATTTTACCTCTATAGTGGTATTTTTTGATTGTCGAACGTCGAGTAATATTATTACATTACGTAGTATGATCGTACGAGACGAAGAATTGGTTATTATTTTAATGCGCGAGATAATGAAAAATGTGCCTGGAGAAATTTTAAAGACCTTTTGTTTCGCTTTGATAAAGATTTTAAAATTTCGAAAATTTTTTCAGAAAGGACAATGACCATTTTTTGTATGCTGTTGTTGGTAGCGCAGATCTTGTTCTTTTTTTAAGGCATAATAAAAATATGCATAAGGTGGGTGCATTTTGAAAAAGGAAATATTATTTTCGTGTATTGCTGTACAAATTTTTTTTTGTGGAAAAAAAATATAGACGAAGCGCGAAGAAATATAGCAAAATGATAATTGTGTGTAATTTAGATTGGAATAGTGATGCATGTGTGACAATAGTATTTTATGAGAAATATTGCTGTTCGCGTAAACTTCTCGCGCAATCTGACCAAAAGCTTTGTATGTATCAATTTGGAAGCCATTGTCATTTCTCCGGCAAAAAGTTATATCGTGAAATCTTATCGATAATAAAAAAAGATATTCCACGTAATAACGAGTGATTCGGTTTACTCGACTCTATTTGATCTTTTAAAACCATTCGACGACCCGGAAACGAGGCCGAAGAGAAAAGGAACGGATTTACCGAAAATATAACAATTCATACTTATACGATGCTTGTTAAAGATTGAGGGTGAAAAAATTACTACCCTCATGTTCGAACTTATTCTTATTCTAAGATCGATACTAAAATTTTTTTATTCAGCAATGAATTTCTTTTTTATTTCTGCGATAATCATTTAATACCCATATTTACATTAGAATCATGATAAATTTTTAGAATCATTTGTGATCGTCGTGTTTTAATTACCGACTGATCTTCGTTAGAAGGTAAGTAAATTATTGTGACAAAAAAAATTCAAACTACGCGATTTGTTTTGACAATGAAAAAAAAATGCTGAAAAATAGTTCATTCGAGTGGGTAATAAATAATCAAGTTTGTAATTAAAGCAGAAAATCATTAGACGCTCAACTAATAAAATTGTATGACATAACAGGGAATTTCTTATTCGACGGTTGGAATAAAGTCAGTGTTAGTTATCAACATGCAGGTTGTTAACATACCTGTCGAAATTGTCGTATTCCGCCGTTGATCCGCAAGGAGTCGGCAGCGATGCCGGCAATTCCATCGCCAGGTTCCCGAAGTTGCCGCAAGGAGGCAGCACTTGGAGCCGCCCCAGAGTGCAAGGAACAGCAACATCCTGAGCAACAACAGGCAGAAGCTTCGGGTTGCGAGCTCTGGCGGATAATTCTTGCACTAGGTGAGGTCGTGACCAGGACCGGCGGTGGCGGCGCCTGACAAGGACAACAGTGGTGGCCGCTCCTGATGCTTTCCCTTTAAGATAAAAACATTAAAGTCCAATTTAAGTCAAGACCGCCAGCGTAATGGAGGAACGGATTATTTCAAATTCATTGCCCTCTCCGGCCAACTGTACGAACTTATTTTTACATTTCAAGTTCTCGCTTCTTCTACATATCCAACAAAAATCCACATTTACGTTTAAGGTCTAAACAAATTTTCAAAGAATCCTATCGAACGTATGACTGTACTTAATAAAGTTTGAAATTTAAATTTTTACCACTCGACAACATTGCGAATAAATTTTTCGATAAAAATTTACCAGATAAATCAAATTGATATGGTAAGTTCCAGTATACCTGTTGACATACATATATTTATATGACGATCAAATTTATTATAGGTCCAATTTCCCCTCATTCAAATTCAACATTGCCTCGTATACGTTGAATAATAAATAAGATACAAGTAGTTTCACAAGTAGTTAGATACGTTTTTCTGCATCAGCTATTTCAACCCTAGGGATGCATCCATCCAGGATATTCAGAATGCATCGTGAATGCAGATGCAATATGCAACGCGTCTTTCCTTCCACTTGAAGAAATAGCATCAATTGCGTTCCGATGCTCGAATATAAAAGTATTCCCTAACCAAACGCCCCCCCCCTGCCACCCCCACAATGTGTACTTGCTTTAGCTTCTGCAATCTAAGCTCAGAAGCGCGGAATTCTTGTGAATCGATAAAACACAAGTGACCGATATAAACGTAGCCACACCTTGGAGGTTTGTCGAAGGGTTTACGAAATTCAAAGAATTATCGGGTTAACGAGGTGATTGAAAAAAAAATTATGAAAATAAAAATAACTGCCACTGTAAAAATTTTTATTCTTCATCTTGCACCGATATGTCAGACGTACCTGTGCTACGATTGCAAATTCCCTTCTTGGCATCTTTTGTCTTTTACAGTACACGGAGCAGATGCGCGAAGAGTGAAATGTTCGGGGATGGAAAAAATTCGAGCCCCTAAAAAATTTCCTCGTAAATTTATTCGTGCTACCCGACATTCGGTAAAGGGCATTAAAATAAAAAAAAAAAGAGTTAAGTAAGGGAGAAATTGAGAGATCAAATAAATAAGGGTGGAAATCGAAAAACTTTTACGAAATACCCAATGACGTGGTACTATCGTGGGGTTGGTATTCAAAATAACTTTTTTGAGTCACCCTTACAATTTTGGATATGGTATATGTAGGTACAAGTAGTATCCAGTGTCTGACTAGTTTTGTCATTTACTACTTGACTGTGATATATATTTCTAATTATTGCTAAGTATGAAAAATTTTTGAAAAATTATTATAGATCGCGTTTCGCTATACGAATTATTAATTGAATTCGATTTTTTTTTTTTGTGCCTTAGTCGGATGCCTTGTATTTACCTATCGGCATTTATTTCTGGGGAATCGATATGTACCGTGAATCGATGTAATATCCAATGAGAAAAAAAGTTGACCTCGTTCAAATTATTCGAAAGCGAATTTAACTTTAGCATGAGATTTTAACACAGAGGTCGCTGCATTTGACCTATATACGGATTAGCGTGCAGAAGGGTGACTGACCTCTTGATAACGCGAATCGAACTAGAATAGGAGTCGGTTTTGCTTGCATGAAAGAAAACGAGTGAATTTTGAAAACTATTATTGATTGGATTTATCATATTTTTTTTTGTTCAAATGTTTTTTGGTAAAAATTTCATAATAATGGTGTTATTTACATTTATCGTGAATATCTCTGTTTGCCGTTACGTAACGCAGTTTCGTTTCTCCTTTCGGTAATTAGCGTAAAACAATACGGGGAGCTCGTATTATATTTACTTATAATATTTATTCAGTTCGGAATCACATAAAATCTAGAATCGTATTGCATCAAGATTTTATTTCGATTATTTCATCTCGTCTTCGTCAATAAAGAACTTTGCTCTTATATCGAATTACATTCAAGTGGAAACGCAAATAAAATCAATCACTGTACAGTTGGTTTATTTGAAGTTTTCTTTTAAATTTACTTTTATCACGTGGTAACAGAATGCGGATGACGTCATCGTTGTAAAATATTTATTTAACAATTTTTGTCATTGAATGTCGATCGTTATGATTTTTTTGACGTAACAATTTGAAAATTTTATGTAAACTGATTACTTAAAAAAATTTGGTTTCATTAACTTTTATTCGATTCCATAAAACAGAATTTCGCCCGAATTTCACACGACTTTTATGTCCCATTTTACGAGTATACTTTACGTGAGATGTTGGCATTTTAATGTGACGGATTACAAATCCATATAAATGTACATTGGGTTGATACAAAAAAAAATTTGTTATAATAATAGCAGACAATCATAGTTCAAAATAATTATAAATATAGTATCATTCAAAAATATTCAATCGGTCAAGTCAAGTAATTTTTGAAAATTTTTCCAAAGAAAAATGTCCAATCTTTATCAATTTTCCAACAGTTTTCAATAAAGCCAACATCGTTATCACATTTTCAAAATTCTCGTTAGTCTCGACTGTTCAATTAAAAAAAAGGTTGTATTTCCATTTCAATTTTAGCCGTGCTATTATTAGAGCCTAACCGAATACCAGGTGTAATAACGTACGTCTATACTAAGGCTCGTCTATCACGAATGTCTTACCAGCCAGTAATCAGGTCACCAACCATGTAAACTAGCTAGAGTAACAATCACCTGGAATTGCAATAGCTGCAGTCGGTACATAAAGACTATGCAAAATAATGCATTCGAGGAGACGTAGCATAGCACGACATAAAAAAAAAGTCATAAAATTTATTTACACGGAATTGAGTATAAAAATAATAATTGATTTATGATTATCGCATATGACTGTACCAGTAATTTTAAGGTACGAAACACAAGGAATTTACGTATTATGAAGAAAAATGTTTGACTATGATATATTATAAGCTGCAGATATATTTGTATACGGAACTGCGATTTAAATTATATTGGATTTCTGAGCCGGATATACGTGAATTAAATCAGGTCACGAAACGTCTGGTTACGTTTGCCGCAAATATCGCTTCAATGCGGAAGTAATATTTTCGCATATTTGGTAGCCAAGTAGTCGCGAATATATTTCGCAAGAGAGCAGGACAGCTTTGATATGTGAGGAATCTCTGGTATGTCCTCCAGCTTCTCCTAGGTAGCAAAACATAACAAGCAGTTGCGGTTTCATGTCCGTAACGGGTTATGAAATTGCAAAATGGACCATTTGCGAATTTTTTTTTTTTTGCAAAACTTTATACAGATCTTTTTCGCGAGGAATATTAATAATTTTTGCAATTATATTTTCGCATACAATTATACATACATTGAACATATATTTTTATTCGCATTGTATTGCATTCTGACTGCTTTGTATTATTACATAATAGGGAAATACGGAAATGGAGGATAAATCAAACGCATTGTTTGATTCACAGATAATTGGACTGAATGATCGATCAGTCGTGCCGAGTTAATTGATTTAATTCAGTTTGTCAAATCAAGCTCGTGGCCGTTCAAATGGTTTGTGAAATTCTCAAAGGAAATCATTGAAAATGAATTTTGACAATTTGCGAAAATTTTGCCTGCCTAATCGCGTACTGAACTTTGACAGTGATATATAAGCCCTAACCCTCTTGTACGTGCAAACGCCCTTTCAGTTGCAATACGCATCTGCTGCTACTGATGGATTGATAATCAGTCGAATGATTGTGGTGGATGTGGATTTGCAAAAAGTCGTTATCGATCGTGCAATAAAATTTAGCGAATTCATCGTGACTCCGATAAAAGCTGCTTTACGTTATTTCGCTAAATTTCTATTCTATTGTCTGACATTCGCACGGCGCTAGGTCGTGACTACTTAATAGTCGTACAGTCAGCAGATTGACTGATGAATTCATTGTCAATGAAAGGCAAAAACAGTCAATGCAATGACACTCGAATTTATCGGTGATCCATTGACACGAAATTACAGAAACGTCATTCACGGGAATTTGACAAAAAAAAAAAAAAATTTCATTTTATATCAGCTTTATATTAATAAGGAAATGTAAGAAAAATTTATTAAGTAAATTTATATTTTAGTAAAAGCTACATGCAAACAGTCAATTTTTTATGGTCTCTCTACTGAGGATGAAAATCACAAATTTGCTTGGTCACGAACGTATCGTGATTTCGCGGGGATCTCTTAATGAGGCAAAATCGTGATAAGACATTTTTCAATGTACAAAAAGTTTGTCCCATTTTTTTTTTGTTGGACTTGGCATTTATTAATGAGGTTGTATCTTTTGTACTGGACGGCGACGTATTAGCTTGACAAGTTGGGAACGAGCATGTTGGACATTTATGAAATTCCATTTGGTTGTCACGTGACACCCAGGCAACTAAATTCGTAATTAGTCAGTACAGGTCTGATAAGAACTTTTTGTTGGAATTTACAAAATTTTCAAAGGTATCTGCTTTTAATAATATGTACTTTGATGCACGATTGAAAGAAAAAAATTAGTAATATAATCATTGAGTACTTATCATTTGAAAATTCAAAATTTAATTGCATATAGGCTTTCGTACTGATTGAGCGTAATCAAAGTTTTATCAAAGTCGTTTAATCCTAAGAGGATAACCTTTTTCTAACCTACGTTAAAGATAACGAGGCTTGGCGGAAAATTTACGTAGGTTATCCTTCCGGGGTTAATTACATATGAAACGTAGTTAAATAAATTGTATAAGGAAAGTTACACGATACAAGGATTGGTTGGTTGGAACATCGCCTGAAACCTAATTAATCAACCTTATATTACATCGAAACTTTGGTTCGACATTAACACAATCGCCATGTTTAATCATATGGGTCCTTGCTCAATTAGGTTTACCGATAAATTCGTCCAATCTAACTTGAAGCTGAAAATTCCCTAGATTAATTTACCATAGTTTTAAAATATGTTGATTAAACTTCCAAAAATTTATTCATTGCATATCACATACGTTGAAATCAAGATTACTTGTTTAAAAAAAAAGTTTTCCAAATTACAATAAAAAATTGTCCAAATTTATATTCAGACGAGTATTTTTAATTTTATTTGTAAGATTACGTGGTAAAGCGGTTTAAAAAAACAGACTGGTGTAAATCTGTGGCTCGTTTGCTTAATAGTTGGCACAAGTGAGGAGCAGGGTCTTTACGAGGGGCGCGCATTATCTCCCTGATAAAAAGGCCAAATCGAGATTGACCCCAGAAAAGAAAATCCACGTAAACGGCAACCCCCCATTAAGAGAAACGAGCGGATGTTTCTACGTAGCTGTGTGAGTGACTATATAGAGACAGGACAAAAAAAAGAACTAGAAGTCTAGTAACTTTTATTGACCTTTGAAATTCTATTGACGGACACCCATGGGAATTTAATGAAAGGTAAAAATACGAATAACGAAAGCGATGAATTTAATTTTGAAAATGTACAACATACAGCTATTATTGCGCACAAAGGTCGACAGCTCGATAAGCTAAGGGGGAAGGAAAGAAAGAAAGAAAGAAAGAAAGAAAGAAAGAAAAAGGATCAAATACTTTCGTAAAATTTATTTTCATCGCTGTCGAAATAATTTAGTTACCCATCAGAGCCCTCTTTATGTTTACCCTTTCACGTGAATCAAAGCGAATGTAAAGCAAGAAGGAAAGCACCCTCTGATTTATTTCAGTAATATCCGTAATAGCGGCGTAAGGGTGGAACGACGTTATTGAATTTTCATATGGAACCGTGGAGGAATAAAAAAAAAAAGTTACAAATTTCCACGCAGTTTTAAAATTAATCAAACAACCCTTAATGGTGACCTTCAACATCTGTACAAAGATATATATATATATATATATATAAAAACGAATATTTTATTTTGACATAAAAAACAGCGACATTTTTTAAGGGTTGGTTTATCTACCCAAATTGTGTAGTTCCTGACATGTGATGCATTATTGACCGTATAGGGTTGACGTCGCAGGGTTGGTAGCAGTGACAGGTATGCTCGGGAAATTGCCAGCTGGGATATTGATAGGTTAGACAGTTGGCTGCCTGACTGAATCTCCCGCGGGTCTCTCAACAGGAACGAAGCAATCCCGAACAGATTCGGATTCGTCTGACCTTTTGGATCTTTGAGAGTGGCCACCCTTTTTTTATCTAAGGTCACATGCCACCCAAGCACTTTTTAACGGTTGGCATCACTGGCTGAGATATTGACTTTACCTTAGGCGAGGACAAATAATATCCTAGTATATCGAATGTTCATGGAAAAAAATTAATGTTTTCTTTGTTTTTTGGGAAAATTACTTTTTTTTTTTTTTTTACCATTTCTGTAAGCTTATTTTCCACGATACAAACGGCAACTGCAAAATTGTTTTACCTTATGGTTATTCACTGGCTATCAGAAAGTTTGCCAGAAACGAGAGCCGTAGTACATTTATTTAACAGTTATGGCGATTATCTATGCAACGAGGGTAACTATACGTATACCGAATAATCGATAAGTAATCTTAAGCACTGTCTGACGTCACAGACGTGTAAATGGCTGAGTGAAAATTATAGTGAATTTAAAAAAAAGAAATACATAATTTACCATATGAAAATGTTGAGCCACGTTTGCACGAGAAAGACGATTCATTTATTTAGGCCTTTGATAAATATTACATTTGTACTTCGTCAATTGAAAATAACGAAATTCTCAGCTCAAGGAGCGATGCAAACTGTAAGGATTGTGTGTCTGATTATTTATGAGGTTATGAATCTTTCAATGAGGCCGCCAGGCGAATAGTACCACAGTCTTACACTAGTGGCGCTAGCAGCGCCAAAGTCCTTCGCCCACGTCAAATCCAAATACTCGCGACATTCCAGGTAAGGTCGATGGTCACAAAACTTTTACAACGTATTGTACCAGTCAAATGAAAATTCGAGTACACTCTTGAAAAATTGAATTGGCACGATTATACATTTTCGATATTATTACTTTTTATTTCTTGGCCATCGACGCCAAATACTTTACGAGATTACCCCAAAGTTGATAAAAAAAAAAAAAGTCATGAAAATTGTTAAGTGTCAATTTTAGGTTAATAACAATAAATAATTACGATTTATCGGTCCACTCAATTATATTAAAGTAATATTACGACCTGGCGCCACGATGCTTTCATTTCCCAAGAAATACGACCAAATATTCGATTACCCGAATCATACGATTTGTTCGTGGCAAGCTAGTAGCGATTTGGCACGATGCTTATGTGCCCATAAAAATGACGCAATATCCGGTTACCCTGACGATTAATAATTTGAGAATTATCCACCGTATATTTTGAGCTCCTTAACTACCCCACTCTGTTATTCAAGCAATACGTTACTGGCCCCTATGGACTTGCCATGGTTTTCTTCAAACTCACCCAACCGTATTTCTTGGCTGCGATTTTTCTTTTTTTTTTTTCTTTCTTTTGAATGTCGTAATACAGCCATGGCGCACTTCGGTCGTTTCTTGTGGATGTATTCTTAACGATCGTCTTGCAGTACTGTATCCTGCCGACTTAACGAGGCTACCAACCTCTTAAATAAAATATTCCATTTACCACTCAGTGCTAACGGACAGTACTGCTAGGGTTTTTCTTTTTCGAAAAAAAAAATAAAAATAGTAGATACACTGGGCTATACGGCACTGGCACGTCTTATATGAATAATTTTTTTAATCGTTTTAACTTTGCACAATATTAAATTCAGATTCGAGATTACGGTGGTATTATGAAACTGAGAGCTTTAGTGCACTATAATAGGTTTAGAATATAGTTACTACGGTAGATTTATCTAGACTTCTTCATACTGCATGAGGCTCTTATTGGTAGTCTTTAAATTGGGATTTAGGGCTTTGACGTACTCTCGAGTAGGGTATATGAAGATCTATGACGGCTTCAAAAAAAGAAAGATGAGGCGCACCTCAAAGAACTTTGAAATATTGACGGATTCTGTGTAACCTCGGAGGAGGTCGGTCGTAAATAAGGGCTCGAGGTCGAATTGCAGGTAAAGAGTAAAGAAACGTCACACGAATGTTTTTCTTTTTAGCATCCAGTCCAGCTTCAGTAAAGTAGATAGGGTACGGGGAGTACTTCCGAAATATCGTAAAACCGCTACTGGTCACGAAGCCATTACAAAACGAGAAGCTCAACGAGTACTTGGCGAATACGTTTGAAAAACCCCGCGGAGTTGGCAGGCGGCACGCTCAGAAGTTCCCGGTAGGCGATGAAAATTAAAGGGACAATTTCTGCGCCAGAATTACCAATAAAGATAAAAAAAAGAGTATAAAAGAAAGATTGTCAGCGGAAAGAAATTTCGGCAAAATTTCCACTTTGAAAGAGACTTTGATTACGAAAGAGACAGTGATCGAAATTTTATAAAAAAAATCACCCAAGCCAAGTAAAACAAAAATAACCTCGAAATTCAAAATCAGTAATTATTTGCATAAAAGATAAGAACACCCAAGCAAAAAATTTTTTTTTCAATTTTCATAAAATTTCCAAAAAAAACTAACCTGGATGCACTTCGTCCAAGATACAAGGCAGAGGATGGCGCCAGTGAGTCTCTGCGATCGCAGCGACATCTGTACTGGTGAGACGCGTGTCTAGCCCGATAAGAAGCGGCGACCGGTTGAACCAACGGTTGCGGATCGGCGTCCAATCGGCAGTGCAGCTCGATGTCCGGTACCGATCTCGTGGCCGGATCCTCAATGGTATTACTTTCCTCCGAGCCACCGAGACCAGACACAGACAGCTGTGGCGAGGCGATCAGAAATGTCGCCCGATCCTGCCTGGTTAAAACCGGTTTCCCTTGACCACCGGCAGAAGCCACGACGACCGGCGGGGGCGGTCTGCTGATAAGGGCTGCCGTCTCGTCGCTGCTACCATACTCAGTGCCAGTCCCGCCATCTTGAGATCCGGCATTTCCGTTCGAGCTCATGGCTTCGCTTCTTGTACCGATTTCCGGTTAGCCGCGTCACGTCCTCGTCATTTCCTGCAACAATACCGCATTACGTTTTAATATCGGACAAACCCGAACTCTCGTTCACTCGACCGTACACGCTGCCCATCAGCTACGGAATCAATAGGCCCACGCGGACGAATGCAATTTATATTCTCAATATTGTGCAATTAAATAAACACGTCAATTTCAAACCGATAACTACAACCTCCTGCGATACAATTGTTTATATAAAACAATTAAACCCCCACCACTCGGTTCATCGTATCATGTTTAATTAAAGTTCTCCGGTAGTCGTAATTACTTTGGTTACCGTTCGAATAACAATGTAGACTTCGCTGGTGCACGCCCCTTGTATATAGGTTTCGTTTTAATGGCACCGCCGTATCTTCAAGGAAGCTCGTTACTTTTCTATATATACTTTATACGGCGACACTTTGTCCTACCCGGTACTAATTCTTATTTGTAATTGAGCCGAGTATAGAATTACAGCCGAAGCTATTTGCACTGTTAGAAAATTAACTCCTTAAACGTCCACGATATAAAATACCAATTATTGCATGGAGTATAGGGTTGCCTATTATTACTCTGGTACATTTTTACAAGAAATCATCCTCGGAAGATCCTATTACCCATACATCTGCTACAAAGGGAAGCCATCGAACCGCATCTACCAATCATCAGCGATTGACTATATATATATATACACTGTATACTTCCTACAATATTTAGGATCATGATAGATTCTCAATACAATCCCTATTGTATTCTGGACTCGGACTATTGCGCATAATAGTATCGCGTAGAATGAAACTTTAATACGATAAAATAGTATCCTATCCGACGTACTGGTGGTTAACGTGATAGTCTCGGTATAGTGCCAATAACAGTGGCAGTAGTAGTAGGCGGAGTTGGTCAGACCGAGAATTGAAAAGACATCATGAGCAAAGAGTGCCACGCAATTTATTCTTACCTCGCGTTTCTCCCTCTCTGTGCTGCCCTCCCCCCTCTCTCTTTCTTTACCCATTCCTCGTTCGAGAATCGATTTTATCGAGTACGTTCGACTAGCTGGTCCGATCCTAAAAAATTCAGGCCGACCTATAGCGGACTCCTACTACTGTGAGAACGAACTTTAGCGAATACACGGATTTAATGTACATGGTCTAAGGGGGAATTCGATTACACGGCCTGTTGCGTTGGGGTGGGACGAAATTTTGGCCTGGGGAAGAGTCGAGGTTGTAGAAATCGTGAGAAAATTTTACATTGACCTTGAAAAATTTTAATGGCCAATTTAATTAACATGGCATTCATTCAGGCGTGGAAATCATACTGATGTTTTATGTCGTCTGTGTATTTTTGAGGCCAACAAGGATAACGTGAATTGAGATAATCATAATAGTATGGGAGATTTCTTTTTTTTTTTTTTAAAAAAAAAAAGCTTGAAATTCGTGGTAATTGGACTATAATTAACATACGTGACGGAAGCGGCTGTCACGACCGCAATTTTGAAATTTAAGGGTCTCTTACTTTATAAGTCCGTCCTTGCAAGCACAGACACTGTAATGCAGTTGGAGAGTTTTAATATTAATATAGGTTAAGCATTGATAAGTAAATCATGATAGGGACTGAAATTAAGATTATTATTTTATTCTTATCAGGATCTGTACGTAGGCTATCAATTATTTTTTTAATCCGAGTGAAGTGATTTTAAAAAAAATATTTGCCCATTTCACATACTATTTTCTACGATATAAATCTTAAGAATGACCTTTGCATTCGGGACAGTTTTACGTGGAAAAGTGCAACGATGCACCCGGCGTCGGTGCTAAATGTAGCAAACGCATTCTACGGCCAGTGAATTGTATGCAATTTTCTCTAGTACGTAAACTGGATATTTACACGCGACGCATCTATATCCGCGTCGAAGAATGACGAACGAGTCGCTGCGTTCATTGAACAGCAATCGGCAGCACTTTAGGATCGCGAAACAAAAAAAACCGTTCAGTTTCAATTCGTCGAGATCGTAAAAGTGCACTATTTTCCTCGGATGCATTCGGGACGCATTTGACCCGTGCACTGTACATCTATCTGACGCCGATGCACCTGTCAAAATGCATTATAAAAATCACCGTACAATATAGATTTGTTTTCATCTGGGAATTTTCTGTGGCTTAAATGCATGAAAAATTCATTCCAATATTATTCTTATCAGCTACGGGATCTTCCGGGTAGGGTAAGTTAATCCGTTGCAGTGGC
This sequence comes from Cephus cinctus, assembly GCF_000341935.2. Classification (NCBI taxonomy): domain Eukaryota; kingdom Metazoa; phylum Arthropoda; class Insecta; order Hymenoptera; family Cephidae; genus Cephus; species Cephus cinctus. The sequence continues at coordinate 110,166 of NW_014333317.1, forward strand.
TTTGCATTATGCAATTATACGAAGGTGCATCGAGTTTATAATATAAATTTGCATATCATTTACCTCATGGACTATGGGTAATAAATATTTGCATAACGTTTAATTGATTGCATTAATTATAAATGCAATTTTCGATGCGTCCGTTTGAGGTGCATGTGCATTCGTGGTTAGCGTGGATTTTGTTTTTCTATTTACAGTATTTACGTAGACGTGCAGTAATTATTCGTAAAAAAATTTTCAAAAATTTTTTCGTCTCTTTTTTTCAACAGATATTGTTTATTACGCTCGGAAACAATGCAGGAGCTTCAAGCAAACATTCGAGGGAAGTAGTAAGAGCGAAGGCAGACCTCTGTAAAACATGGCGGAAAAATGCAAATCACTGCCCTATGCATATTCATAATACACTGTGCCCTTACTATGCGCATTTTAAGGAGATCATCGAGCCTAAAATACGACGTCTTATTAATCAGTGGAGCGATTTCGCGAGTCACATGAATTTTCACCCTAAAATTTCGTCAAAGTGACGATCAAAGGGGAAAAAAAAAATCTGACCCACATAATAAACGTGCCTTATATATATTTTTTGAACATTGGACAAAAATTTTCCTCGCATTTACGTAACAGAAAATTTGTAAGCTAAACATTTTTTTCAAAATTTTAATTAACTCTCCTTGTAATCAAACAACTCGTCTCTGTACGATCCCTTATCAGTTTCAATATACTGTGCCAAGTATCCAAGGGAAATTACATAATATTGCATAATTCGTAGGAATTCATATGGCGGCTTCCCTGGCCTCGCCCAGACCCTTGGGAATACGTTGCTGTTTACAATGACGCCCGACCACGTATCCTTCACATGCTAAACCCATTACGGAAAACTAATTCGTCTCGCACCTCTCGAACTCGACAGTTATTACGAGTTTCATGATATATTTGCATGACTAATGATAGCCAATGACGTTCACACGTCCACAGACAGTAGCGAATATGTTGAAACAAGAACAATAACCAGTGAGTCAATTTTGCATGTAGATTTTCAAACTGCATAAAAAAATAGCACAGTGACAAAATGAGGAAAAAAATTTCTAGCCTCAAATTTTGTATAATGATAATAATAAAATTGCTCCTGTAAAATGTCAAAATTAAGTGTCTAGCCCGACCCGCACGTTATCTCCTACAAGAAAGTATCATACATCCCGACTGCTGAACTTTCCACATACGCGTGTCCCACATTCCATTCTTCTTTAACAACCATAAAATTTCTTCCTCTTGAAAACCAACAATCTTTCCACGTCCAGAGCATGCTATAAAATCGTCAGCAGCAAAATGGCCGGAAGTCACTTCCGGGACATATATCCTGACACAGACCCCCCCCCATATATACAGGGACAATTTTGCAGTATAATCTTCCCCGTATAAACGCAAAGTGGCGTAATGGTCAGAATGACGTATTTCCACACGTGAATATGTAAAAGACAGGTAACTGACCTAATTGATGAAAAAAATTATTTTATCAAAATTTTGCAAAAAGAAATTGAGACCTCAGGAAACACAGTGCCCTTCACCGGAAGTCATTCCTCTCGCGTAACTTCCATATACTTCCCCACTTCTTCCTGTTTCACCCCCTTCAAACTCTTCCCTCCAGAAATACCTTTCCGTCCTGGAATTTTAAGTGGTCCTGCCAGCCCCTTGAATTTCCAATAGTACGTGCCTCTTCGTTCCTCCCCTTTTCCTCCCCTTCGCCATTCTTTCCTTTTCTTATCCATTCGTACCCCGCCCCCCTCCCGCCCTCTCGCAAAACTTGACCTTTGAACCGCTCTCATTGAAATTCCATTCCTACAGAGGAATTGATTCTCTATCGCTTACAGTCCAAGTACCGAATCGAAAGACCCCCAGCATCCGTCCCGTTTAAATAGCTGTACCCACTTGTCAGATTTATCTCGGCTTAATTCGCACATTTCGCGAATTCCAGTAGCATCGTTATTATCGGCCGATTGCCGTTGAATGAATACGAAGATATACACAGATATACATTCGTGTGGATTATATATCGTGAAAATAATACGTGGGGCGTTCGATAGAAACGGCGGGAAAATTCAAATTGTTCTCGTTCGGTCTATATTTTAAATTTCGTATTTGACAATCGATATGTTTTATTTGCACAACTATATGGAAATTCGATCATGCGACGAAAGTAAACTGAACGAATGATTATGGAGAGCTATTTGAGCAGCGTGTATGGTACAGGGGTAAACATCATACAGGTACGTACAAAAGTCAATAAAGTATCAAAAATTAATACAAAACTTGATACACAAGCCATACACTGTTGAGATCAATGAAATCGAATTACTGATATTTAACCGAAATAAGATGTAGCTTCGTTTCCGTGAAAAAGAGAAGTTACGCAAGTCTTACGTATGTACGTATATGGTTGTGTAATAATTGGCGTACGTTATACCGCAAACAATGTAATTCTTGTTCTGTCAACCTGCGTCAGTTTATGTGACATTTTGCCGGGTTAGGGTAAAAGGCCTGTATTATGAAGATATATGAGAAGGCTCCATATTGTTCTCCGGCCCGAAGAAAGATTCTCTCCATTATCAGTACATTCTTATTGTCGGACCTAGCAGATATGGGGTTACTTGCTCAGGGCCGTAGGAGATAAGCTGAGGGGCCCCGGGGTTGTTAATATTGATTAACAGTATAATGCACGTATTCATATGCCAGTACATTGCATATCAGTATGTATACCCACTGTTATGGAGACTGTAAGGAAATTACGATGAAACAAAAATTTTAACAAAAAAATTTGTTTTTTCGACTGTCGTTAATTCGCTCTCGCGGGATCTAATTAGAAGTCGCTTTTTCGTTCCTTGGGAAGTTCGCGAAAAGATTTTGCGCGAGGTAAAACATACCTACTTGATATATATATATATATATGTATATGTATATATATATATATATTCTTTTTGTTATAGCTATAGATATAGACTTATTATTTATAGGATACCGATCTAGTGGTAGGTTTGATTAAAGGGGTTGCGCGTGAAAGGGTAGCTGCGTGACCTATCGACCTCCTGGGGGTTGTGAGTTGCCATAAAGAAAATTTTTCGGCTGTCCTATCAGAATTTCGTAATACAATAGAAATATACTAATTTGTTACTTTTTGGATATTTTGCAGGAACGTTGATCGATGCTGTAAAAAAATTTAGAAAATATAAATAAATTTTTGTTTTCCTTATATCTTTATCTACGTATGAGCGATTTGTCAGTATGTGAAGTAATGGCGATCTTAAAAGTTAATGTAATCGTCTGGTAATTATCTGAGTGACTAATTATCTGATGAACGTGTAGAATCTTCCCGAGGTATAACTTTCGTATATTTTAATTACCGAATTAATAAGTCTTAATGTCTGACAAAAGAAGCCCGGAAAAAGTGGCGAGGGGGAAGGTGAAGCCGTCGCCCCTAATGGTTTTGAAATTTGAGACCTTACTTCCGGAAACTTCAGGTCGTAATTAGCGAGTAAACGATATAATCGAAGTCGATATTATGAATCGAATATTTCAATTAGAAAATTGATACTTTCGTAAACAATAGGTTGTGAAGAAAATTTTATTATTTACGTCGTTACGATTTGACGTGATTATAAAATTTATCTTTTCACAATAAATAAATAAGCGATCAATTTGGATTAATCGTTGAATCTTTTAAAATTATCAATAACTGATCTACATTCGGCAGATAATTTGGTTATACGCATATTATAATGAGAGTTCATGAGCTCGGCTACATTTTAGTTCAAGATCTTTGAACTCTGGTCGAGGATACTTTAGCTAAAGTTGAAATCTGACGACTTCTTCGACCTTGAGCATCGTAATTTTGAAAAAGGAGAATGAAGATTCGAATCGAAGTTGAAGAAAAAAAGTTGCAAATAATTAAGGGGAAAATATGGGAAACACGAAAGCTGAGATAAGGAATCTATCTAATTTACCGTAATAGGGAATATAGATCAAACGAAACAAAGAGAAGTTTGTATATATATATATACAGTACGTGAGCTTAAATTCAGGCGTCTAAAGTTTACGAGGTTATTTGGGCGTCGGTTTTCGTGCAGCCGTCGTTGCTTCGCGGTCGTTAAAATACGACGCCACACGTACCTGTCTGTCCGTATCAGCAAGAGACATCGTATCCGAGACATCAAGATAAAAAAATTTTTTATTCCGTGCACAGTAATAAAATTGCAAATATCTAGGTTTGATAGTATCTTGAAATTTGGGAAATTTCAAGGAAATTCGAGAAAAAAAAGTTCGATAATTTATATATTAAAAAATGTCCCTCTCCCTTATAATTATTATCAGACACATTTGATTGATGACATATAATCCCTCGGGGTTAAACAGATTTAATCAATGTCATCTGCCATATTTCGGTTTAATACAGGGTCGCAGAGGTCGCGCACCTGAGGGTAGCTCGGAGGTTCCTTATCAGACGCTCATTAATGAATTAGCTATAAATAGTAACTAGCAAACTAATCCAGCTCCACTCAGCATCCAACTTAATTGCAACAGGATCAGACGTCATTCCCACAGTTGACAGCTTCATTAGATTAATTATCCAAGACCTCCAAGTGTTAGCGACCTCATCCCTAGAACTCTCTGCTTATCGGCAAGATGAACCGGCTGGCAGTTTAATTGACGTCAAAGAGAAACAATTTCGCCCAACGCACAGCGTGCAAATTTAACTCGAAATTTGATTTTGGGAATTAAAAAAGAAATTACCAAAATTTTTCATATTCATTAATTTTCGAAATAATTCGCCAATTTTCGCACACGCCAAATTACCAACTAATCGCGCTCTCGGCCGTCGTCCCTAATCTCGAGCGGATGTCGATAAATCTCAACTTACGGCACTTTATTTCGCGGACTTTGCCGCCTCGAAAGTAGGTCGAAGATAATGCACCGATAGGAGCTTCTTATACCAATGGAAATTCAAGAGTGCATTCGAGTGCTCAACAAAGTGCACTGTAAAGTTCGTTAGAGTTTTAACACGGGATTAAATAATAAATTTAAAAAAAGATAATACGATAATAATTAACCTTAACCGAACCACGTATAAAAACCTTAAACAGTCACAAAACCAAAAGTCAAAATTTCCTCGTTCCAAGTAAAAATTCAAAATTTTCATTGTTTTCCCACGTAGAAATTTATTGTTTTCCCACCCAATAGAAATTTACGATTCGTCCATAAACGAAATTTACATTATAAGGGCAATAACGCACGCATCCCCCACCCTGCCCCCCTTCACCCATAACTCATTGTGCGTATTTAGTGCGTACGTATTTTATTATGTATCGGGTGTTTGCGTTACAACGGACGTCAATTAATGCCAGTCCCACGTTAGGGTTGCGTGACGTGAAAAAAAATATTTGCAAGGTGCCACCTAATAACGTAATATGTTCTACAATATAGATGTACGTATTCACACACGCGAGCACACACGCGGCACGTACACAAGATATTATTATTATTTCCCAGCTGTAAAACTAGTCCAGGTAGATTTGCATAGAAAGAGGATCTCGCATCTTATTTCTCTTGTTTATCTTCTCTCTGAGATCATCTTTCCCCTGTACGTCGCTTCATCTTTGTTCCTTTACATTGTTTATCTTTACCTTTGCAAAAGATACGTGTATACTGATAACAGTTGTAAAAAAAAAAATATTTTTTCAAATGTTCAAAACGAAAATAGAATGGGAGTGACTCAGATATTTCTGTATTATTAAAATATTTATTCATAAGAATAAATACGATTCGTGTTGATGTTTGTCGGTTAAAAGAATCTTGGCAATTTCATCCCATTAGGGTTGCATTGTAAATGCAATTTTTTTCCCGTTTGCGTCACGCACAAAATCCCATATGGTCCATATATCATTTTTATGCTCAGGAAATTCCCTAGTGATGTCACCTAGTGATGGGATCTGTCGCAGTAGCTTTTTTTTTGTGTGAGCGGGTGAATACGTGCGTAAGTAGGTAGATGCGTAATCTTACACACACGCACAGCCTTTGGACACATAAGGACGCAACCTGTTGCTTTTGAAGAAAAAAAAGTTTAGTGATACCGAAAGTTCCTGTAGATCAAATTTTTTGAGCATGCAAAGTCCATTGTTTGAGTTTGTATTAATTTTTCCAAGTTTTGTATAAAATAATTAAAAAATTATTTTTCCACTTCTTCGATATTTTCATGCCTGATATTAAAACCACGCGTAAGAATATTTTTTGAAAAATATTTCGAGGGGAGTGTAATTTTATTTTATAGTTTGCGCTCTTAAAAAAAATCCTGTAGAAAACTTTGAGAATCTCGCGAGAACATGCAAATGTTAAAGCATCGCGGTTACGCGTATACCGGGAGTTTCGAAAGTAACGACTTCATTTTCCAAGATGCTCGAAACTTTCGGGCCTTTCGAAGGGAGGAAAGTTTTGTACGATACTGAAAAAAAAATTTGCAAAATCTTATCGCGAACGAGCAGCAAACTTCGTTTCGTGAAATATGAAAAATACAAGAAAAAAAAAAACCTACTTGAATCTCCATTTTTATTCGTAACTTGATGTTTCATTAAAATACAAAGTGAGAGAATAAATAATTTATATGAATTAATATTGAATCGTGAAAAATGCATATTAATTAGAAAAAAAAAATTCCTCCGTAATGTAAGACAACACAGACCGATATTCCTGTCGACTGCAATTTTCTCTAATTCCTTAATCTGTGTCTTACAGAAAATTCGTCCTGACTTTTTCCACTGAAATTGGATACCTTCCCATATAATATTCGGGTCGCGATTCAAAACACAAAACCGTAGGCAGTTGCCAGACTCCATCTTGGTCCTGCCTATTAAATGTACATATACATAACACATATTAATATATAGATATATGACTCTAGGTCTGGAGGACTTTACTACTGAAACATACAGACACTCTAGTAAACAATCTCCTACCAAAGGACCAAACAACTGGTACCTATATAATAGTATTGTACATACTATAGTATTATAATAGTGATAACGATATTTCCTACTATATAATTGTATAGTCAGTTTGGCATAATTAAATCGAATCTCTAATCAGGATAATCCTACAATTTCCGTTTCCCAGGATATACCTGTTCATTGACTGACGTAACGATCAGACTACTGATTTAGCATACCGGAAGTGGAAATTAGTGAAATCAATAAATTTAATTGGAATCTTCAAATTTGCGACAGTACAATTTATTTATACGACTGACAATTTGATTTAATCGAATAAAATCTTCATCTACGATAAGCAACAGGGAAGTTGGATAAAATTTTTTTAAACACATCAGCAACCCAACTGATTGACAATCTTACGTATTTATCTAATTCTTATAAGATAATTCAGTTAGTTATAATTATCCATTTACTTGGTTATCTAATTATCTAATGTTATCTTGATCCAATTATTCATGCGTTATCTAGAAGATATCCAGTTGGTAACTGTAATATATGTATACAACTCGGTACACTGTACAGACATCCATTATATTAGTCTCATATCAGGGAACAATAGTAGTTGGATATCTTCATCCAGATCAGCCAACAGTATGATCTGTCTCTCGTCTAATCCTGATCTGGTTCATGTGGTACTATCGGCATACGTGTACCACGAAGGTAGCGTATTACCAAAATACGCATGAACCACTGTGCATCGACAACACAAGGTATTGCCAAACATTGTTACCAACATCAGCAGGACCCGACGTCGAATTCAAAGTGCCCCGACAAAGCGAACCCGATAAATGGCGTAGGATTGTCACTTGCTGTTTGAAGTACGAAGTCCACTGGCTGGTCTGGCCAGTCTAGCTGTTTTCACTACTATCCAGGATTGAGAAATCCGAGAGGTCGGAATGCGATGAAAATTTGGTGTATGGAAATGTGATTAGAAATAATTGTCAAAAGTTCGATGTAACTATTTTGAATAAATTTGGCATTTATTTTTATTAATTGACCTCGTGATTCTTTCCTTTAAAAAAAAACGCGGTATTTTGAGGATCACAGGAATTTATGTGTATAAGGGAATTCGATACCATAAATGGAGTTAACGCCGGTGGCGCTGCTATCGCAGATCAAGAAAATCCATGACGTGGATCGTAAGTAGGAATGACTTGAGAACGGGGCTTAAAGTCGAATCCGCTACTATCGGGGTTTATCGGGATTTGGCCTGCGGCTATAACAATGGCGTCGCGTTAATTACGATTCATGAGTTCACGTCTGGAATTCTGGAAAATCCCGACCCTAAGGAACTGATCGATCTTTAGCCATTCTACATTGAAATGGATTTGTTGAGAGTACCAAAATTATTGCTCTCGCTAAAACCGGATTTATTGTTTTTCCACTCCTTTTTTTTTTTTCTTTTATACAAAAACAAGGACTGGCGATCGCTGGTATCTTGCGAAACGCAACCAACCGATGGATTGACCATGCAACGTGGGATAAGATAAAAATAGACTTTATTTTTAGTCGTTATTCTTTATCCCTCGTCTTCGCATTTATTTACTCAGGTTGGTAACAATGAGGTATTCCTTTTATTCAGTACGATTACATACTGCCGTGTACATTGGGCTGTGGAATAAATTTTCTTGAATAAAAAATATATCTATTCTTAATAATTTACGAGCTCTATCAATTTTCTGTATAATACAGTGCGTTTCATCGGTGGAGGACTTTTACGTTTTTTACACAATTTGTTGATCGCTGATGAATGTGACTAAGGAGAAATATATTTTTCTTTTTTTTTTTCGAGTAAAAATCTTTGACATGATTGATGATAATTTTTTAAATTAACTAACGAGGGATTTCCAATGTTTCACCCTTTTTCTTTTAAATCCATTATAACTTTCGCAAGCTCTATTTAATCTGATCGATCGAGTGATCGATGATTAGCGTGGCTGATCGATAGCCAAAAATTCGTCGACTATCCAGCGACAATAATTTACCAAAAGTAGCGATTCGAAAATATTTTATATAAATCACGAAAACACCTGCAGTACGATAAAGAGGATCTGTCAGAGGTTTGAAATGTGGAATGCAAAAATAAAGTAAGAAAATTTAGACAAGAGCATTGTAACGTATCGAGAAGCTGCTGTGGGGTTAAAGAAAATTGTTCCACGTGAGAATCGAGACGTGAAGTCGATACTCGTGTATGAGGTTTAAAGAAGAAAAAAAGAAAAAAAGATAGCCAAGAAAGCTGAAATAAGAAAAATAGAAAAGTAACGGAACCATCATTCTCTCGGTTTTTTTTCTCAAAAGTTCCTGCCACCTCAAAAAAAATTGTCAAAATTTCATCAAGTAATAATATTATTTAAATGATCCACGAAAATATTCCAAATAATGACTGAGGTAGTATCAATTTTTTTATCGACAATATCAATTTTTGTTTATCACAGAAAACGAAACAGTTTATTATAAAGGAAAAACCAGCCGAGGCAGTTTGATTATCGCAGTGACAACAGAACGAGGATGAACGATGCGTCGTGCGAAATATAAAAGTGACGTAAGTAAAGAAAGAAGTACGAGGTAAATGCGAAACGTCCTGTTACAGGAATAAGTGTATTAAAAAAAAAAAAAAAAAAAAAAAAA
>NW_014333317.1:120029-121295 GCF_000341935.2 Cephus cinctus
AAAAAAAAAAAAAAAAAAAAAAAAATGCGAAACTAAATGTCACCGTGGCTCTAGTAAAGATTTTATCACGGCGGAAAAACGTGCGGAAGCTCGCTAAAAGTGAGTCGAAAAAAAAATTCAAAATATAAACGTCACCGTATATATCCCTGAGAAATATACTATAGGATGCCGGGAATGTAGAATTTGTTAGGCGATACAAAAATTAAGTACAAAGTACGTTTGTATGGGGAAAAAAAAAAAAATTATTTTTCAACGGTACTTCCAATTGTTTCTAAGCACGAAAAAAATATTGAATCACTACGAAATCCGTAAGCTTCCTTCAGCTCGGAAATCCTCTGGCGACCTTTCGGGACCCGACAAATCCTCCGAAATCTAGCATGATCCCAAACAGAATAAGGGTGTGTATACGTACCCCATAGATAAAGACGGATAAGTCATATGATTTCTTATGAATGAAAAAAAAAGTCCAACATAAATTCGTACATTACATTTCTTCTCTTCAGTTGACATTGGATAATATTGATCTCTCTTGTAAATAGAATATACGCCAAGTCATACAGTCATTTACCGGTAATCATATGTAAATAAGTACACCCGGTATATTTGCAGGACGGATAATCAAAGCCGATGGATCAAAGGGCTCCTGTCAAAGCGGATACGGTGCTTGGCCATTCTATAGTTGATAAATGACAGCTGTCAAATGCACCACGTGTCAGCCCGAATGTAACTTTTATACCTACAGGGCAATTCTCAATTATTCTATGACTACGTCCAACACATAGTTGCTCTACTATTTTACGTTATAGCGGGTGAAACAAAGAGTTGGCTAAAAATTACGAATTGTTTACAAAGTGGCTGATCCTTACGCAAACTTTATTATATTACACTTGACATTTGTCCGATACGATCGTACTGTGTACATGTATGTAATGCGTGAAAAGTTGAACATTTTTAACGAGCCCCAAAAGGCTGGCTGAGAACTTTTTCTTTTTCTATGGCGTATAAGTGCCACCCCTGAGAGGGTAGCAAGTTGAGAAAAATCATTTATCCTACAAAATATTTTCCCACAGAATTTGCGGCTTCTAAATCCTTTTTAAAGCGGCCACTTTTGCTGTATAGGGAACGAGGGCGGTTGGTAAGGGGATGAAAGAGGGGGGGGGGAATGCAGACTTTTTCGCAATGAACAAGCGAGAAAAGCGAATATAGGATCGTTTTCGCGGAATGACTAGAGAGAGAGAGAGAGAGAGAGAGAGAGAGAGAGAGAGA
>NW_014333317.1:121446-121630 GCF_000341935.2 Cephus cinctus
TTTTCTGGTATCGTGGAATTCTGCCAGTTTTCTTTTACTTCGTTTTTCTTCCTTGCGGTAAAATCCCACGGAAAGCATCCAATTCTGTGGTGGTTGAACGTCCCGAGCCTTTAAGCGACACCATCAGCTTGGGAGTGGCTGAGAGGGAGGGAGAGGGAGGGGGAGAGAGAGAGAGGGAGGGGGA
>NW_014333317.1:121762-125795 GCF_000341935.2 Cephus cinctus
GAGAGAGAGAGAGAGAGAGAGAGAGAGAGAGAGAGAGAGAGAGAGAGAGAGAGAGAGAGAGAAATGAAAGTGGAGGGTAAAAGTTTTGAAAAAAATAATTTTTTATATTTTTGTCTTTGTCTGACTTTTATGATGCTTTACTACTGTTTATTGGTTTATTGTAACTTTTATTGGAGATAATAATTGCCTCAGTGAATTTTTTTTTAATATTTTGTTATTATGTAATATTGTACCGGGCTATCGATGCATTTGAGAACAGTGCATATGTAAATGCATGTGCATTGGACAAACTAAAAATGAGACTCCTTCGATAGAACAGTTGCAAGTCTTAATATTTTTACATAGGAATCGCTGGGGTGTTGTGGTTGGGGATGAATTAATTCATCCCAAATTTCAGCCGATCCGATTGTATTATTTTTTCTTCGCGCCCTTTATTTAGTCGTTCATGGAAAAAATTTATTAAAAAAAAAAATACTAAAAAAAGTATTGCATTATTAGTGCATGGCATAATGGTAAATTTTTTTTTTATGTTACGCTGTAATACGAGAATTTGAAAAATACATCTTGAAATTCTCATTTTTATTTATTCCTGAAGCTTCACTCGGCGTATGACTCCCTTCATTTAAAAACCACTGAATAATTACATAAACTCGGCAAAAGTTTTCGAAATATTTCATCCAAGCGTAATTCGCAGATACACGAGTTCCAGCCATACGTGTATTTATTCGTTCTACAACTTCGTCATCCGGTCGACCACCGACTCATTGAATATTCAATAAAATATAATTTTTTTAATATAACAAGCACAGACTTATAACTCAAAATTATATAATTCCCTTATTTTTCTCATTTCTCCTTAGTACTGTCGTCCTAAAAATTCACCAGCAAGCGACAGAAATTGTCACGAAAATCGAAACCGCTATGAAATTGCCATTGAAATTTCAAAATTCTCCGTCTGCGTTCCACCATGAAATACCTGTCAAAACCCATAGTTACCATGAAATTTAGGGGCTACCATATACGTTTCGAAAGTGGCCGTATCGCCATTTGTAATACAATCGGAAAAGCCACTTTGGTGATTTAACAGCATATATGCAAATACGCGTCATATGCATAACGTGCCGACACATAGGTTAATACGTCAAACGTGTCACTTTTGAAAATTCTATTTAACAATGCGCATGCATACTTATATATCTATATATAGGATATTATATAACTATCTATGCATATATAACTCCTAGTATAAGGGCAAGGATACCAAATTATAGGACGTGTGTACTCGGCATATATGCATCATATACGTATACGTACTCAATATATCCCAAACTGTGCACTTGCAGTCACACGTGGATGCGCTATCCAAAAATATGCAAAATTCTGTCGTTTCTAATATGCGACGAGGGACATCAGAGAGTTCAGTCAACTTGACAGGACATCATTTTTATGAAGTATTATTGATAAACACATGGATTGCTCGTCACGTGTGTTTGAGGCTATTTATATTAAAATAACACATCGATTGTCCTCGCAATGCAAAACATTCATATGTGGCTTAACACTGTGATAATAATGCAGCTCGAATAGAAATGTCAATTAAAACCAGTATTCGTTATTTCCATATCGCTATCAACGACCATTTCTTATTTATCAAGTTCCGTTTTCATACGCGCGTACATGCAGTACACATATGTGATATACGGTCGGCTTTACTAGAACGTTCATTTTCAACGCCTACAGAGTTATCGCGAACAGAATATGTACATATGCACTTTTGTGTTACAAGATTAATTATTTCTTTCGCTTTTTTGCATTTTCCTAAGAAAATTTGCATGCATAAATTTTTCAATTTTATTGCACTTTTGAAAGTGCATATAAAATTTGATTGACGCCTTGCAGTGTATCGAATGCAATTTGCTCCCGGTTGCTGCAGGTGTAAATTGCACCTAAGATGCATTTAGACCTGTCGCTGAAAGATAAGTGTATGCAACTGCACATATGTGCACTGGTGCAACAAAGCCTTTGCTACACGCTGAGCTGTGGAAATAGGCAAAAATATGACTAAGGTAAGAACTGTCAAAGTGGAAAGTGCAGTATTTCACAGTGAATGCAATTTCATCGTACGTACGCAGAACGCGCTGGTGCAGTTGTCGCTGCAACAATAGCAATTGCAATCTGCGTCGTATCGAAAGTTCAGACTTTTCCCGCTTGCATCTACAGTGGCGCTACGATAGTTTCGAACGTTAACACGTAACGTATTAATTAGCAAATATTTTATCGCACTTGTTTCTCTATTGGCTCTCTCGAAATTTCAAACGGCCGAGTTATCGCAGGCAATGGTACCGCGTAACGGAATTCCGGCGATCATCAGCAGAATCAGGAGTGGGTACGCCGGAAGTTGCCAGAGAGCATTTCGCCCTCCCTCATAAAAACGTCACTTCCGATCGGTCGATTCTACTGGAAGAATCCGTAGAGTGACATCAATTACGACCTGAAGCCCGGAACTCCTTATGGGGGCAGGATAATGGAAATACTCAGCACTAACGCGCGGGGTAGTTTCGTTACAAGCCTTTGGAATTGCCACGTGAGGGGAGGACCGGTATGAGAGAGAAAAAAAATCTCGAGTCAGAATTGAATTGAAAAAGAAAAAAAATTTCTCTGAAACGAAAGGATAAGGTGAAATATTAAAAAAAAAAAAAAAAAAATATATATGTAATCCAATTTTTTTTTCACTTCTTCGAGATCCTCAATAATGCCAAATTAATTCACTGCATTAGGGCAAATGATTTGATCGCTCGAAATTCGGATGAAATTGTAAAACGAAAGTAAAATATCTCACTTAATTTTGGTCGTTAAAGTGAAAAATTGTCCACTCCGACAGCTTGTTTCTGTATTTCTTTGGCCTAATGAAGCATTAATGGACTACGCGTGCAGACAGGCAAAATGAAATCGGGACCGGAGGACTCAGCTGGGGATAACGGGTTGCGACAAGGGGGATGCTGTAACGTCATCCCCATCTCTTGTGGTCTTTTCGTGCTCCCTCTCGAAGTGATAAAAACAGGCTTTCCCGAAAACCGGAAACAAATGAACTGCGATCCCTTTCTGTCGTAGGATAATTAAACTCGAGCCTTAGACACTAATGGCTATAATCAGTTCGATGACGTAATGATCACCCCGTCATTCATCACCAGAGTAAACTCCCTTTGTTTTACGTATCGTAACGCGTATTTCTTAATTCGACGCGGATAGCGAAAAATCCGAGAAATAAATTGGGATTGCTCACCGGAGCTGGTGCGGCTGAGCCGTGGAGGCCGAGAAATGCATCCAGGAGACACTCGGGTGGGCACTGCACTACACTCGCAGAAAATTCATCGAATTTTCGAGATATCGCGAGAGCGACGCGAGAACTACACAAATGAGAACTTTCTACACCGTATTTAAACACGGCTAGAAAAAGTATAAACAAACAGCCCGGGAGCGCGAGGCAGTTCGTGACACCTCGGTCGGTGCCCCGAGACAGACTGCTTTGACAAAATAGCCAAATTCGAGAACTAATAATTCTGATCATCTGATTGGTCGAGATCCTTATAGCCGATAACTCTTCCCTTTCCCTCGAGTCGTCCCTTTAAACCAAATCGAGAGCGTGCCTTCTCTTCGAAATCGAAATCTTCCTAGGGCACTGGCATAACTATACGAATCGACCCGACAGCGCAGCTTCCGAGCAGGATGGTGACCCGAAGGGAAACAGAAATCAAGAACGTTATCTGTATCGGTAGCCGGAGTCGCCTTGTGAATCGAAAAATCACGTGACAGTATATGGCAGTGTGCTACAATATTTTTCCAAGCTTTTCCCTAATTCTTAGGCAGGCACGAGATTTTAAGTAGATATCGAAGGAAAATAGGATTGCCCGAGGGATATTTCAAGATTGCGGTGAAGGGTGAGAAAAAGAAAGGGAAAGAAAAGTACTCTGCGGATTATCGGAAAATCAGTGGCATTCTGGCTAATACCATATATATATATATATATATATAT
>NW_014333317.1:126010-145968 GCF_000341935.2 Cephus cinctus
ATATATATATATATATATATATATGTATATATATATACTGTATGTATACATAAAGTCTGAAGGGCTGCCGTAAACTTTCCTTTGAGAGTCGACGTTGCGTGAAAAATGGCCTCGAGAAAAAGTCAACCGTGTAGGTTTCAGATGGTAAATATTTCCTGACCGATTACTCGGATTACTTCGATTCAAGATTAAAAAATCAGGAACGTTAAAAGGAGATACGATACGAGGCGATGAATTTTCATGGATTCTCTGTATCGGGGCAACAATTGATATCTCGTGTACAGTCAATGTCAGCACGAGTGAAAATGTTAAAATATGAAAAGCATAAGAAATTATAGTTTCGCGTGTAAAGAGAATCTTAAGGAGAACTCTGATATCTTAATATCCTTACCGACGATATTGACTGTTCTATTTCTGTTATTATCAATAAAGTCGTTAATCAATAAGAAATTACGTTACGGACGAGTCCTGTGGGTTTCCTGGTGCTTCGGGCAATATTTATTTTCTGAAAAATTCCGAGTGATTATTGTTTCCGCAAATATCTTGGGGTTCGCGAAAATTCGAGAGAAACGTCCGAGTGTAATTAAAGCTTCGGGAGTTTCGAAACCCCGGAAGATGCTGGGCGATTGATTAATCCTTTGGATCCGAGAAAATTTCTAAACTCGGCTGAACGAACTTTTGGACGATTCGAGTAAAATCTCGTGGAAGAATCACAGATTATATTTTATCCAAAAATTGTATCGGGCTATTCTCATGAAAATTTGCCAAAGTGAAAGAGTCACTGATAACGTTATCTCGTAGAAGATTTCCACGTGAGAAATTACACGACGCTTAAATTTACGTATTACACGTTTCATGTATTAAAATGCTATTACCCATATTTGTATTATTATTAAATTCAATAACAGCTGCGCGGTAACAGGTAAATATTAATATTGTAATAATTAATTCGCCATCTGCAGCAACGGTTGGGCCAATGCAAAGACATTGGAGATATCTGGGCAAATAAAAAAAGACATTGGAAATGCGAACATATCGAGTGCTATTTTTCCTTTAAATACAACGTATTGCAGAATTACTGCTCGGACTGTCAGCTGTCCACATAATAAATTGCACGTGTCAATCTTAAAATAAGAACGCTAACGAACAGGAAAGGAAGTCTCGCAATCGATTATGATAACAGATGTATCTTGGTATTCCAAAGTATTGATAAGCACTCCAGAGTAAATCTTGTGGCAGATATAAATAAGTACGTTATACATATACATATAAAATATGCATATATATAATTTCAATAAAAAAAATTCCAAGATGGCTTCCAAAGACAAGAGCCGAGAATTGAATGCTAATAAGACAAGCGATCACTCAAGTCTGGTTTATCGCAATATCTAGCGAGGCCAAAGACTTAAGTGCTGAGGTCACAGATGCAGCGCCAACACATTCAGGATATATCGCCACATAGTATAATGGACATTTCCGGAAGGTATAAATCATAGAAACGATCTAGACAGGGCAGCATTAATTTTTTTTTTTTTTTTTTATATAAAAAAATTTATCTAAATGCACCTGCTGATTGCATAACGTCAAATTAGAAGAATGAAATAAGATTGATGACGATTTGATTTAAGACAAGAATGTATAATCACAATGATTATCATCAGATCCACGTGGTCTTTGGTAATTATTTTACGGTCCCTAAATAACCCGTGGTATATTTTAACAAGAAGAAAAAAACTTTTATTTACCCTAAACACGTTTCGTAATCGGAAAAGATAATTCGGTCTGCGAATGCGAACTGTAAGCAACCGGAATCCGAGTACGTCTGCGAATACGTACACGGTGAAAAAAACGCCACGAGGGTGTGTTGCGCAAAGTGAAAAAAAAAGAGTGCGAAAAAAGAGAAGAAAAGGAAAAAAAGCGAAACTATAAGTCGCCATATATATTTTCATAGTAATATGTAACATTGATCACTGAGTAAACTCTCTTGGTAAATGTGGAAAATGATAGATTTCAAGTAAAACAGCATTTCTGTTTTCGTACGTAAAATAAATGTTAATTTTTTGCAAAACAATTATTTTCTTTAAAAAAAAAAAAAAAGAAAAGCAACATTGCTCATAACGTTGATATCAAAAGTAAACATTTACATTTCAATCAATAATAGGTAATTTGTATCAACATATCGTTATGCAGTTTACACTCTTCATATATATATATTCCACATGTGTATCCGTCCGTCATACCATGGTAACAATAAGCGATCACGTGACAAATTTACACGAATCTGATTGGCGTATATAAAAAAAAAATGATGCGGGAATTCCCAATCGGGGAAATCCATGACGTAATATGATTATAATAAAAAAATAATTATTTTCAGGTAAGACTGAAGCAGACGAATCACTGTGGTATACTGTATGTATATATATATATATATATCAAATTTATCTTGCAGCACTCGTATATAAATGATCGCGATTTTCCAATTTAGTTATAGTCTGAATAAAGCGCCTGAATCGAACGAGGCAAAAAAAAAGTAACAGCGTCAAAATGAAGTTGATTATTCTATTGATTTTGTTCGTTGGGATTTTTGGTTCTTTTGCATCACCAGGATGTCCAAACCAACCAATTTGTAAGCCAAGTTGTCCACGTGGTCAGCACTGCGTATACGCAAAGGACGTCGTGTGCGTGAGAGCACCTTGTTGTCCAACCAGGTGCGTACGGAACCACCCAGGATAAAGCGGATGATACGGTACTTTTTCTCCGTACTTGACCTATGACCCACTGGCTACGTAATATCATACCACGAGGAAGAAGACTTGAATATTTAGAAGTACCAGAGACAGAAGCAGAAGCTGCCTGACGTCCGTTGAATGTCAGCCTTAATTTTCAACTTATTTATGGAATAAGATTTTCGACTGCAATTTTGTGTATCTGCCTAAAAATACGAATAAAACGAAATTTGTGTAAAAATTATATGCACGTATATAGATACTAATTCCTAGCACATTCGACGTACGAATTGCAATGAGTAATTGCACACGCTTATGAATGCGCATATATTAAGAGTTAATCTGTAGCCTCGAGTGAGACGTGTGTCAATGCAAATGCGCCTTTATTGTTTTTGCATATCCTACTGCTTAAGCTTTCCTGTTTTCTCAAGGCTTGCAATAAATTGGATGACGTGCCCGGGTCGACGTCATCCAGGACAACAAATGTGACATTTAAAGTAAACGTTGGAATGTGAAGTCCCGATTGGCTCTGGGGATTTTTACAAAATCCAATTAATATATTGATTTTGCAACTGTGAATTTTTTAAATTATCTATTGAATTTTTTTACTTCCTTCACATTTTACACGGTACCTACATCCGAATCCGATTTTTGGACTGACTCGTGGTATTAAAATCCAACGCGGAATTTTTTGCGGCGATATAAGAAACTTTGTTTTTTTTTTTCATTCGCCAAAGCAATGCTCTTGAAAGACAAAATTCTGAATGTGTATCAATTTGCATGGCGCCATATAATTTATAGAAAAAGTGCATATAGGTTTATACCACGGGCTTTGTGGCATCTCGTCCGATTACACAGGAGCGCCAGCCAATTTAGGTATAATAAGAGGACAGAACGGGGCTGCTCCCCTATCGTACGTTGACCTTCGGCATTTGAAAAGTGCAAAAAATTTGCAAAAATTCCAAATTTCACGGTCCGCTCGGCATATTTGGAGCGAGGTCTAATTTGATAAGTAAAATTTAAAAAATTACCGTTTACTTGAATTCGCATAAATTCATAAATAATTAGCACGACGGAATCTGCAGGCTCCTTCGTAATTTGCCACGTTAAGCGAGCATGACGAATTAAATAGATAAAGAGGAATAAGAAAAAATTTTCTTTTATATCCAACACTGAGCGTAATGCTGCTTTCACAAAATAGTTTTCATTCTGCCTTGCAATATATGCACACGCGGTTAACAACAAGAAATACGACTAACGAGCAGCTCCTCGCTTCCAACCTAATTAGCATAAATAAACTAGAAAATTTATCTCTCATCCACTTCGCACGAATGCTCTCGAATTTCAAGGAATAATTACATTCGGGCGCCTGAAACGAGAATCAAAGATCCAGAGCAATTAGTTGCACCAGCTAACCGCGATGAGCACCACTGAGAATAGTATAAAGTGATCGGTATATAAAACTGACGAATTACGTATCTCACGAATACCAATAATCCAAAGCAAAGTTAGTATACTGGAATATAAATTGAATAACCAGTATTATTATTCTCGCGTATACATAATTATAAAGTCTGAAGTTAGCAGCTGTTATTATATAAGAATTTAAGAAATTCTTTTCTTATCGGCACATCGTCACTGGTCCTGCGTCACGTGCTGGCCAATTTCTGAGTCATACGCATAATTTGTATCCAAGCACAAATACCTGTCGCCCGTATAAATACCTGGACAGGTTTCAGGCTGGTCTCAATATCTACTGAACTTTAGAGTCGAGCAAAGGAGCGAATACATTGTATCACGATGAAGTACACTATCCTATTAGTCCTGCTGGCTGTAATTGTTGGCTGCTTCGCCTTGGCCGCTGCCGAAGACGACTGCCCTATAGTGCCAATCTGTACGTCGGATTGTCAGCTGCACGAGCGTTGCGTTTACTTGAAGAACGTCGTGTGCGTCAGGGCGCCTTGTTGTCCAACCGGATGTAGATCAGTCTACGGATAAGTGGACAAAGCTACAGTACTTTTCCTGCGTCTGACCTGGGACCATCCAGAAAGGAAGAACCTGCAAGATCATGAAGGACCGGAAGTAGCAGAAACTGAAAAAAAATTGCCTGCTTGCTTAACCCATTTGAAGACGTGTGAAAATGTAATTTTTTGTCCAACCAAAAAAAAAAAAGAAAAAAAAAATGAAATAAAATTTGATTTCTCCCATACCTCAGCGATCCTTTCGGTATGAATGAATGAATTTTTGATTTTATCAAATTTTGCCTGGTGTCCAAATAAAACGGCCTTTGCAGTGCTACCAAAACCTTTTTCTCTTATTAACCAAATTATTAAAGTTGAAACGTAAAATTTTGGATTTGTACCAATTTGCACGGCGCTATATAATTCCCAGGAAAAGTGCAAACGGGCACGTAACACTTGCTCTCTGGCATCTCGTCCAATTACGCAGGAGCGTCTGCCAACTTATGGATACTAAGAGGACAGAGTGGTCCTTGCCTCTTCTATATTGACCTATGACATTTCAAGAGTGTTGATGATTTATAAAAAAGTCATCCTAAAGGAATTCGTCAAATTTTCGACAATTTCCATAAATCACGTGTTAACGGGCCCGAGGAATCGATCGGATAAATAAAAATAAACAGGGCCGTCCCTATCACTTCCTATCACTGGCGGTCCAAATGCATCGGCAGGGTTACCACGGGCAACGTCAGAGGCTGCAACTGTTACTTCTCAGCGTGGGCAACGCCCTAGAAAATTAGACCATTAAGCTCGCGTATGGCCGACCTGGCTCAGGGAGCTCAAGCTGGCAGAATTTGGCTCTGTCAGCAAAGGGCTTGATATATCTATCTCGCTAGCCTATTAACTAATCAGCGACCGAGGGATCGTCGGGATGACTGAAGGATCAAGGAAGGTCGTTGCCATTTGCAACGAAGACTTCCGCAGGTGAATTGCACTGTAGTGGGAAATACGCGTTGCCATGGCGACGCACTATCGAAACGAAATGCAAAGTTACGAAATGTTTTCGCACCTCCGCAATTATTTGGACTTTCGTAGGACCGAGGTAAAGATTGATTGTGTAGAAATTTCGAAAAATAAGAAATAAAAAAATATAAAAAAAAATTTCTCTCGGATTTCACAATAAAGTATTATCCGTCATAAAAACTATAGACGTCGCTCGTTCGCATCGATTCTCCGTCTGCAGCTGGGAGAACAGGAAATTGCAGAATTTTCCGCAATTTGCAACGAGCCTGCGTTCGGTGAACCTGATTAATTAATTGCGCCAAGAAAAATAATCAGGAATGGAGAAAAATTACGAATGTTTTTACAAAACGGCATCCCTTGCAACATATACACGTATTATTATTTACCTTTCTTAACGAGAAATTGCGACTAACGAGCAGCGGCTCATCTCCTTTGTGCCTAAGGTAAACAAATTAGGACATTTATTATTCATCATCTCCGTATAAAAGTTGGTTAATCCGCAGCTCGAATCACAATCAACTTTGAAACTTCCCATCGAACGCTTCAGCAGTCTCGAGGAGATCCTAAAGTCAAGATGAAGTGGAACATTATATTTATCATGCTGGCGGCTATTTTCGTTCACGGTGCTATGGGGCAATGCAGACCATCCTGCCCTCGAGGTTCCAGGTGCGTTAGAGTCGTCATACGTCCCTGCCGTCGCCCACCATGTGTCAGATACGTGTGTCGCCGTAACCCTGGATAAGGCGAGGGGCTAATTGACAACAAAAGATATCCGATGACGACCTTGCGATAACCGGGAACTTTGAATTTTGACACACTGGACCAAACGGGATGCTGGCGTCTCGAATGAGAAGAAATAATCCACCAACACGTTACAAGATCTTGCAACGATGCTTACTACTGAATCCTCGTATAACATAATCAATGTGTGAATTTTTTATGTGTTTTTTGTCTTCGTTAATATCCATAATATGCATCGAAAAATATATTGAAATAAATTCAAATGACGTGTGTACTTATTTTCTACTTTACTCCATTGACCTGTTCGATGCTGGCAACTGCTTTTATACAGGAGCAATCGGACCCTTTTTTCGTTGTGACGTCATTGCCCGTCACTGCCACCTGTTGACGAATTCGATTCGCTGTCACTCGTAAATATTCATTATTCTCGCGAGTTCTAATTTTCCATAATTTTCCAAAATATTCACCTTCAACGAATCTGAAAGTGATCGCATAAAAAGGTAATAAATTGATATGAAAAAATAACATATATCAGCTTGCACATCGAATGGTAAATGCAGTATTGCTTATGCAAAATAGACTTCTATGTGTCGTACGGGATATACCCACGTGTTTATGTCAGTTAATAATAAGATGCGACTGAGGAGCGGCAGTTCAGCTGGAATTAGATTAACGTAAACTAATTAGGACATTTATTACTCGTCATCTCCGTATAAAAGTTTGTTAATCTGCAGCTCGAATCACAATCAATTTTGAAACTTCCCATCGAACGCTTCAGCAGTCTCGAGGAAATCCTAAAGTCAGGATGAAGTGGATGATTCTTCTGATCTTGCTGGGAGGCTGCGTCTTCCACGAGAGCGTCGCCCAATGCAACCCGCCGTGTATTCGGCCTCGAAGATGCGTTCGGATTCGCCCGCCCTGCCCGATACCACCCTGTCAACGCAGTTACGCGTGTTCGGCTGCTCCTGGATGAGGAGAAGGAATAAAGGTGCAATCGCAACGGACGAAATCGGATGACGACTTGCGAGTGGCATGAAATGAAAATTTTGAAAAAAACTCTTTAATGAGAAATAACAATCGAATAACTTTTTTAAATCATTTTTTAATGACTATTATCACTGAAATTCTGAATAAATTAATCAACGTGTGACAATTATTACGTATTTCTTCCTAATTTCATAAATACCAATATCCCCACATTCAAGGTAATATAAGAAAATAAATTCAAAAACAAGGGTCCGCTGTATAAGAATAACGAAAAGTATTTTGATTTTTTTTTCCAAAAATTCATTAAACTGGACTAGTCACGTGTTCGCAAACTTCTGAGTCAATGCTGTCACTCATTCGAATTCGAATTGAAAATTCGAAATTGCTGAGAGAAAATCGCAAAAAAATTTGCAAAAAAATGTACGATACTTGGATTTTCTTAAAGAAATACTGTCGGTCAACTTTGGCTCAGCTATTTTTGGAAAAACCTCCGAATTGCTGCTTGAGTTCCGAAAAGGAGAAAGTTAGATAAAAAAACGATTTGCGCTCAATCGCGCCGATGCCAAGGAAGAGCCTAATTTTTCTGAATCCGCAAGTATCCACAATTAAATTAACACAAGCTAAGCTGCAAAATTTTCCATAACTCGCACGGCCGACTATCCTGTTAAAGTAATTGCACAAAAAAATATAATTGCAAAACTATAAATATTAACTTGCAGGTCCGACGATAAACGCAATACTGTTTACAGCGACTGGATTGCATTCTGCCGTGCAATATGTGCACACGTGTGTTTTCTCACTTAACAATGTAATACGACTAACGAGGAGCAATTCACGTGGAATCAAAATAAGGTAAACAAATTAGAATATTTATCGGTCATCCTCTCAGAGTATAAATAGCCTCGAACCTGCAGCTCTAATCAGAATCACGACTGAACCGTTGTATCAGATACTTCTAAGAACGAGACAGTTGCTAAAGTCAAGATGAAGTGGAGCATCCTTCTGGTGATGCTGGCAGCCATCCTCTTCCACGAGACTATGGCCCAAGGCCGATGCAGACCACCATGCCGTCATCCTCGAAGATGCGTTCGTGTCAACTGCCCAACACCACGTTGTCCAGTCAGATACCACTGTGTATAGATAGGGAGAAGAAATAAAGGTGCATTCACAATGGACAACATCGAATGACGACCTGCAAGTACACGGAAATGAAAATCTTGAAAACATTCTTTAATGAGAAATAATAATGCAATAACTTCTTCTTTTTATCATTTTGTAATGATTATTATTATTATTAAAACTCTGAATAAATTAATAAACGTGTGACAATTATTACGTATTTGTTCCTCATTTCATGAATACGAATATCCCATATGTAAGGTAATATGAGAAAATAAATTCAAAAACAAGGGTCCGCTCCTGTATAAGAGTAACGAAAAGTCTTTTTTTGTTTTTTGCTAAAAATTCATTAAACTGGACCAGTCACGTGTTCGCAAATTTCTGAGTCACTGCTGTCACTCGCGTATATTGAGTCCTTGGTTGACATGAAAAATTCGACTGAAATTCCTCAAACTGCCAAGACACTTTTATTTCAATTGCTTATTCTTTGGGTCGCCGAATTCGAATTTGAATTGAAAATTTCAAGTGGCTGACACAAAATCGCAGAAAAAATTGCAAAAAAATATACGATACTCGGATTTTCTTAAGAAAATAGCGTCGGCCAGCTTTGGCTCAGCCATTTCTGAAGAAACCCCCGAACTGCCCCTTAAATTCCAAATCGGAGCAAGTTAAAAAAAAAAACGATTTGCGCCCAATCGCGTCGACGCCAACAAAGAGCCTAATTTTTCTAAATACACAAGTATCCATAATTAAATTAGCACAATCTAAGTTGCAAAATTTTCCATAATTCCCAATACATATATACGCACATTCGACAATCCTGTTAAAGTAAATTGCGCAAAAAAATATAAATTCAAAATTATAAATATTAACTTGCAGGTCCGACGATAAACGCAATACTGTTTACAGCAACTGGATTGCATTCTGCCGTGCAATATGTACACACGTGTATTTTCTCACTTAACAATATAATCCGACTAACGAGGACCGATTCACCTGGAAGCAAATAAAAATAAGCAAATCAGAAAATTTATGGGTCATCCTCTCGCAGTATCAATGCCCTCGAATCCGCAGCTCTAATCAGAATCACGACTGAACCGTTGTATCAGACATTTCTAAGATCGAGACAACTGTCAAAGTCAAGATGAAGTGGAGCATCCTTCTGGTGATGCTGGGAGCCATCTTCTTCCACGAGACTGTAGCCCAATTGTGAATGAAACGATGTCGTCCACCTCGAAGATGCGTTTCTGCTCCCTGCCCAAGACCACCTTGTTCACGCAGAGGCATCTGTGTGCCTCCTGGATAAGGATAAGAAAATAAAGGTGCATTCACAATAACCGTTATCCAATTATGACTAGCGGGACATTTGAATTCTGACATAGCGAACCGAACGTAATACTGAAATCTTGAGCGAAAAATGAAAAAACCAACATTTCATTTTATTATGCAATTATTTTTATTATCCACACTCTCTACGTATAACATAATAAAATGACAATGTTTACGTATGCTTTTCCAATGGACCATATATGTATCTATACGTCAATATATCGTATGACGTGACGTAATCACGAATATGACTGATCGCAAGAATGATCGATGACAACAACTGTTGAATAATATTTTTCATAGAGCCAGGTACCATGTGCAGATTCAAAATTGTTTCTCTTCCTGTGGCAAATATTGCGACAGGTCATAGGTCAGAGATAAGACTACATCAGATCCGTAAACATCGTTCTTATCACCGTAATTGATTTACATATAATTACAGTAGCAACTATCGACCGTCGTACCGACGCCCCGAAAAATCAAAATGCAAATTAACAAAACGAGCTACCCGCGATTCCGTGTTTACGTAGTTGCGAAATTCCAATATCGTTCACCCGCATTATTCGCGATTCCGCGAACGACATGGCGTCGGGACACGAAAGCGGCGAAAAAAAAAAAAAATAAAAGAATAAATAACCACAATTCGCAAACGCAATGGACTTTCCCACCTTTTTTCACGACATAAATATAAAGTTCGTACCAGCCACAGTAAAATATACACCTAGGTATAGCTGTATATATGCATATATACAATTTTATAATTATACACAACGCTCAACGCCCCGATAACCGATAGCTGCAAGTATAATACCGGAAACGAGATAATCAGCCCGACTTCCGGGATTTTCCGTATAGTCACATCGGTCTCGGTTCCTTCATTTATTTTTTATCGCTCTATTAATTTCCAAGCTTTTACTACGCGTTCACGACGATCCGATAGCGACGTTTGCCGCTACGCGGTGGCAGCTACAGAATATTTATTAGCTGGGAAAACGACCGGCTATCACATGTGTACATGCACGTGTACGATGGTGACAATGACAGTAATCCGAATTTCATCAAAACTTTTGATATATGAAAGAATCTTATTGACCCGCGTGAAGTCAGCCCCCCTCGAGTATGGATTTTCAAAAATTTTCTTTTTCACGTCGTCCGCTAAAATGTGCACGTAAATACGTAAATGAGAAAAATTTTATTTCCAAAATCGCTAACACCTTTCACCCCTATTCCATCCGCACCTTACCTGACAATACCAACCCTTGCCCACAGCCACAGTCAACCCTCGCACCAAAATACCCACTTCGCATATGAGTGACGTGCACTCGCATACACGAAAAGGATCCAGGTCACTGGACGCTTACTAATTAGACTGAACCCGTGTCAATATGGTTTTAATGAACAATCGCTTAAAATAAGCTGTCATTAGCGTTTCACGCGAATCCCAAGGACGATTGATCTAACACACACGCCATATGCGTATAGCTGTAAAGATATTCGATCAACGTCACGTCCGTACATACGAGTCACCCCATATAGCACGCTGATCACAAAGATAAGGACTGTACAGCTACGGCGTGAAGCCAGTACATAGCAAACTGTATACCAAGCAGAGTACTGTTAAGGAGTATAGACTATAATGGCTATACGAAACCTTGACCGATAATCTTGCGTTTCGACGCGTAAGGGAAAAAAAGGAAGCGAAGTGAAACCGTAAAAAAAAAATTCTTCCAACCCTTTAGGCTTAATGACGATCGGTCAAATTCGTGGGTAACAAAGGGAGAAAAATCGTTGCGGCGCCATATTCGAAATGAGAGTCGTGGACACGCCGCAATATCGACGTCACGTATTTATACTGATAAGACGGGAGCGTCTGATAAGAAAAAGTGCACTGAGCCATGACGCTTTATTTTCATACCATTTCGTACCACGGACGGGTATTAATTATTGGCTGATACTGTACACGGTGCTACCCTTGCTAATGGCCATCGATAAGAATACTTATCCAACAGCGTGATAACAGTATGTAACGAAACGTCGTATTCGTCACACACGATGTAGCCCAAGGGTGAAATCGAACATTGATTAAAACAAAATGCCTGAAACGACCTCGGCAAGGGTTGTAATTCTATCGATCGTTCGTGTTGTGTATTATTGATGCGTCGCCCTTAATCCCCCCTCCACACTCGACGACCCTCCGCACCCCTTCGCCGTCAATCCAACTAGTGATTAAAACAGCTTAGAGCGCTGGGCTCTCTGTGTTTTATTGAGAGTTCGACTTGCCTCTTCGACCTGTCAATCCCAAATCTACGAAATTCGGCATCCCTGTACATTCCGTTGGAACTGGCGGCCGATGACGTATACCTGTCAGTGATTCGGAGGAAACAGCCGAAGCTGGGATTCGGAAACCTTCGGGCTGCTTCGTGAACAGGTCGAATGTCAAACGTCACTTTCTACTGTGTACGAAATCGTATTAAGTGATGAATGACAAAAATTAAAAAGTCGAAGCATTTTTTATATTAAAAGAAAAAAAATAGCAGCTCGATGAAGGAGTCACGGAATATTTTTCCTCGAAATCTTCATTGTTTACTGGAACGTGTGTTTGACTGTACGATTGCACGTAATGTGTTACGTAGCGAAGTAAGTTATGTCAATCGATAAAGTACTACGTCACAGTCAGGGTAGAACGAATTGTCAATATCGACACGGGCAATAATTCATAATACGAAACTGGACGGCTCTTTGGCAATGGAATTGGACATTCTTACGTAATGCCGATTCGTATATAACGAGTACAGTAGGCAATTAGGCACGTGTATGCTCGAATTCGTAGGACTGCGGGAAAGAGAAAATATTATTTTTTATTCAGGCATAACGAATTAAAAATATACAGGAAATGCCCCGTTAGGCAACACCCAATTGCGTGACAAGATCTACCTAGCGTTATCTACTGTAGATAAAGTAGAAACTTTTTTTAAAAATAAGTCCTCCAATAAATATCTCGTCCAAAAAATTACATTTCAATATTACCAACTTAAATCCACGTAAAATTGTTGTATTCGATCATAGTAAATATTTGAAAAGAACTATTAATAGCAGTTAGTATGTAAATCTGTGTTATACGGAATGCGAGTTCTCCTTTTTCATGCCGTTCACCCTCCCTTGGTATGCATGTGTGAACGCTGATTTATTTTTAAAATGATAGAGACCCTTCCCTATATCTATACTCTAACGTGTATTTATATACGCGTATAGTACATATGCGATAACACACGTGGTAACACGAGTTAATCATTCTGTAAGAAACAAGGAGCAAGTTTTTTTTTATTACAAACTTTATTACTCGTACATAGTCCCACATTAGTGTAACATACAGAACTATAATTGAACTACAGTTTACAGGTATAGTAAGTTATTTTTATCATACGATAAGGCAGTGTAAGGTTAAGCTGAAAAAAAAATTGTTGCATAATCCAAAGATGGATAAAACGTGAATGAGGGAAAATGTAAGGCCTTGGCGATTAAATTATTTCGAGAATGTCTCTTATTAAACTATTCCATTTAGTATGGAGCTTATACTGGCCGCCATTATTGTTTCATGTTTATCCAGCAAGTATTCTACACGTGAAGCATCTACCATGTAACGTGCATGAGCGCGCATATGTATATACGTATGTGAATGTACGAACGTCGCCTGACTGGGGAGTGTAAGAAGTGCCTTAGCCCTCTTCGTTTCCTTTTTAGCTACTTAATATTCACTTTGTTTATTTCGTATGAGTTGACGTGTCTTTCGTTTATTTAATTAAAGTTTTCTTTCATCATTTTTTATTAGTACTACCGATATACACGAGCTATATACTTAACACGTACGACCTCGTTATAGCGCACACATGGTAGATATTAGTATCACAATAATGAAGTCAGGACGATTTTAAATATTTTTTTGGTTCTTTTTATAGAAATTAACCGTCATTTGACCGTTTTAAAGCCAAAAATACGTTTATAAAAAATTGTCGGTAGGTTTAGTGTTAAACATTACTGCTATTAAATGACTGGTGGTAGATTCAGTCGCGATAATCGCCGTTACACGAGCCTATTGGGTTTATTCGGCAATTTAGGTTTTACATAATGTTGTGAAACGGGACACACGAAATAAAATGCTACGCCGAACGCGTGACATGATAATCGATCTACTCGTTTATTCGAGGGAAAATCCATAATTTATAAGTATATATGTTGGATCTTCTAGTCAAGGACGATAATTATTTGGTTGCTTTAAAACAGACAGCAATGGCGAAGTCGGTAATAGTTGATTGGCGAAAACTTTAGCGCAGTGTATTTCGTACTGGTTGAATAACGGGGGAAAAAAGTGGTATTTTACCTTGAGTAATATCGTTTACTTGGCGAAAAAGGTTTTATCCGATGCGCCATTTACAAAATGGTTTAAGAGGTGGAGTATAGGTAAAAAAAGATACATTAGCATTAAAGAGGGTTTGGAACGCGAAAGAAAGCACGAAAAAATTAATGAAAATGGAAAAAAGATACTGGGATCTTGGCATTAATAGGATGAACAATAAAATGAGCATGTGACTTCATTTGTTTTTGTTGTCTTTCAGCGTAGTCGGTCAAACTGTCGGAGATTTGATCATAATTAACCCGGGAGTAAGTAGGCCAGTGGTGTTTCTGAGACAATTCAATGGTTTACAAAATCACGCGTTTATTCTTGGGTTAACGAACGTGTTGTCGCCATATTGAATCCTCTTTACGTTCCTGGATAAATATTACTCATGGATCGTAAATTTGAGGGACTGATTTTTTACAACGCGAAAACTATTTTTCGTCAAATATTCGTATAAACAGAACTATGTAAACTCACCGTTTCTGGAGTAAAGTCCGCAATGACAAAGAATAGGAGGAAAATGTTGCACAAGGTGATAGAGCATCGTGTCATGCGTCGAGAATTCACAAGATCACTTAATGGTACAATGCCATTTCCATCTTTCACTAAAACACGGATTCTTATGACTTTGGCAATCACTTATTGTTAAATTACTTTTTCGTGCCGAATACATCGTGAAAACAGATCCACGTATTGTCTTGAAGCTAAACACAATGGCGCGTCTAGAAACAGGACATCGTAAGTGATCGTAAGCGAGACGCTACCTGTAACTTCCGAAATTACTCACTAGAGGCGCTGCGTAAAGTGAAGAAAGGTGATCAGCTGCTTCTTTAGCGTCTGTAGCGTACATATTATACATTGTATTCTCTGTGTCTTTTGATATCCGTAATTTTGCTACGTATTAAAAATACATACAGTCAGTCTCTTATTACGCGATTAACAACGCGTGAAGTGTTTCATGGTCCATGATGTTCGCGAGTGATAGTAAATATTACAGATCGGTCGATTTTGCTGTAGAAACGCAGCGCGTCCTCCATTTTCAACTAACATTCATGGCTCTCATCGATTTTTCATTGATTCTATCGATTATCACGGTCATCACGCGAAAACTCATTATTAAAGGTGATCACTACGTGTTGCGGAGTTGTGCGGTTGAAATATTTGTGCACAAGGATGAAATATATTGCTGTTTATTAAAATGGTTCAACAATCCATACACGGAGATGCTTGGTAACGGTAAGTTAAAGAATTCTAGAAGTTAATAAAAATGATGAGTTGCAATTATCGTGGTCGGTATTTGTCTTCACTGTAGGATTCTAATAACATTAATATCTATTGTTATTTCAATGGTGACGCTTTATTGCTCAATCAAAATGTGTCTATTGTTTGTCGCTATTGACAATAAGCCTCTTTATTGTCCTCTACTACGATATGACGAGCTTCATCTCGCCAGATCGAGTGTCGTTAAGAGGATAAACAAGAAAAATATATTTTGTTGACTTTATTGGAAAGCTCGATTAAATCTTGATAATATATCAAACGCATTTTCTATAACTATTCATTGTATTGTATATTCATTAAATATAACCTGTTGCAGGCATGAAAATTGTTCGTGCTTCTTCGGCATAAGTCGTGTGTTGTCGTTTCCTTATAGAAAGTTGGAAACAATAAAGCCTCAACAATGAGTATTGTTTTCAGTTGAAATAACAGAAGAGAACATTCCGAGTGTCATCCAGTTAATTGTCAAACAGAATAATTATTTAACGCGTAAGTCGAACGAACGGAAATCGCTATCGATTATTTTATCATTATTTACGTAATACGCACGTAGTTGCAGATGCACTAATTTAAAATGCGCTCCTGCAATTCGACTAGGAATTCATGATAACCCAAATCGTGTATGTACAAGAACCTCAATTTTGAGTAACACCAACACCCGCAGACCCAATCAACGCTTAATTATCAATTAATCGTTAATTGATCATTTATCAGCAAGCCAACGTAACCAAGCGGGTGTGTGAAATCCAGCACAGAATTTCCAGCTACTTCTTTGAATTTCTATTCAATAGGTCGCTGCTCCGCGATACGTTCACATGTTTCTGCAAGTGGAAGGGTAGATAACAGTGCGCATGCGCCACGACCTGTCTCTAGTAGTACGCGCAACCTCACTGCTTACTCGCATTGGTAGCTACAAATGCATGTGCACATATGCATGTACCTATCCACCCTTGCCTGTTCCCAAACACTTCTGTATTTATAAATATTCACCACATGCTTTCCTACTATTACAAACTACATGCAAAGGTGGTTGCATGCTAGATGCACTGAGTTTTTATTGCAGCTGCCAAATTGCATTTGTTTTTTGGAAAAACAATTGTTTTATTGCAGGGAATGAAAATTTACTGCAACTTTTCTTTTCAGGATATGCAGTAGCAATGGCGCTCTCTATATTGGTGCAACGCCTATCATGGATGGTACGTAAATGCATTTTTAATAGTTTCCTCTTAGTGGGAAATGCATTCGCTTCACACGTAAGCCAAGCAAACTGCATCGTGAAGTTGCATACAAATGCGCACTTAACTGTATATCTTCGGTCTAATGCTTTTAACGATTCCCTATTGGGACTGACTGATCGGCTGACGAATTAAGTAGTTAAATGGGCTAAATTCGAGTTTGCATTCGAGCGACGCTTCGATGCGACGCGTGCCGTCGGTCCTGCGGCGTCGTCTTAGATATATGCATGTAGGTTTCTGCAGACGGCGATTTCTGTTTAATGTAAACAACCCTGAAAGGACTTTTTGTTTCAATGGCTTCGAGACGTAGCCAAAGGCCTCGTAGTTAGCAGCTTATACTCGTTAGCGACGACGTCGACGTCGCGACGGCAGCTTAGTCGCTTTTCGCGCAAAAACTTGCCTTTATACATTCCACCCTGTGTGTGTACTCGACTTAAGGTTTTTGGTACGAAGATTTAACGACTATGGAATTTTTTCTGGTTACTTGGTCAAATGATGAATTTATCATTGCTTTATAGTTTTCAAAAAATTCATTTAAATTTATCATAAAAAGATGAAAATTTGATTTCCTTCTTTAACTCGATTTTAACCCCCACTAGGAACGATTAATAGAACATTTCATTTAAAAAATGCATATATTTACGATTTTCAAAAGTATCACAGAGTATAAAAGACCAATATAAAACGAAGTACTTTTTTTTAATAACTTTTTTGTCATTATTAATTATAGTCTAGGTTCGTTAAGGGGTGAATAAATTTTTTGCATAATAATAAAGTCAATATAGCTCATAGGCGCCACTGCAAGCTATTTGTCTAAGGGTTGTTTTGCTAAAAGGCAACCTGTAGCCCCGAAACCAGTGAGATTATTTTAGCCCAAGTGCGACGAGTCGCAAACTAATCTTTTTCAATCCCTTTTTTTCAATTGTTGGAAATCGTTAACCCTCCTCAGATATTTACGTATTTTTATGCGCGACCAACCCTTGTCGAATTACGATCCAAGAACGAATTTCTGATCGGCCGTCGTTCGGGTCATTATCATTAAGACTGTTCAATTTTATGAGAGTTACGCAAAAGGCGAATTTACGATGGCAAATATTTTGCGAGAAATTGTTGAGACTCGGCTAAGGGGTTGGTATAGCAGAATTATTCCAGACTTCTGCCCGTTCCATTACAAATTGATCCGAAAGCTCGTAGATGCTGTTTGAACCCCCCGTAGGCGCAAGGGTGGTTAAAGACCAGGAATGATAAGCGAGGCGTGCAACGTTGACATTGACTGAATGGACCGTCTCATTCAAAAGTAGCCGAGACTAAGTGCATATTGCATCCCTGCCCCGAGGGTGGGTCATTGCACCAGGTAGCCCTGTGAAACTTTTTTTCTTTTTTTTTTTTTTTTTTTTTTTCAAAAATAAACACCCCTCAGTACACAAGCAGCGGCGTACGCAGTGTGCAAGGTTAGATGCAGATACGTTTATGTGAATATGCACTTTCCGATAAGGAAATGCAGGCGCTGCACTCAGCACCGAAACCACCCTTACGCTATGCATTCTTAAGGGATGAACGCCAACCTGGAATGAATAGCGCTACGTGCTTGGAAATGGAACGGCATACAAACTGTTCTATCCAATGGCTATGTCAATGCTCGTTATCTATTGTATCGAAGTACAATATTGTATACAGTATATCGATATAGCGAAGTGTATCCAGATATATCGTCACACGTTATATTTCATCTCCGGCAAGTAAACGTATACTCTATTGTATATTTGGCTCGCGGGTCAGCTGGTATCGTCGAATAATCGAAAATACGTGGAGTAGATGTTTGGTAAAAAAATTTCCAAATTTGTTCCATTCCAAAAATCAAGCCTCCGAATACGCTCGATCGAGAGAATTACCTTGCTCGGACGATACGCGCGCAAATCTCGTGTCCTGGAATTTCAAGCGAACGTCTTGCCATGAAATTCCATGCGAGTGGCACGTGCACGCCGTGGCTAAACAAGCGATCTCCAGGTGCACGTATAACAGCCAGTGGGTTAGTAACCTAACGAAGGGCGGTTTTAACGAGGGCGAACGATAAGGGTTGTCGGCTATAGAGCAGCCAATGGGAAGGGTTCACGGAAGCGATTCACTCGAGTATTAAAGTCCTACTAATTCCGTCGTAGATTAAGAGTCTTTGGTATTTTGGACTTTGAAGAGAGGAGCGGGGAAGTCCAAGCCAAATCTGTGATAATCGGCTGAGCGGCGGGTGCGGTAGTGCAGAAGGCTCAAGGATCCTTAATTCGCCCAAAATCCTTTGACTGTGCATGCCTCCGGAGCGGTATACTTGCGCGGGATAGTGGCTGTCTATGAGACTTTCGACACCTGTACAATCTTATAATGTCTACGCGATGTATTGAAGCTGTGAGAGGAAGTGGGCGTGGCTATAGAAGCTTCTACTTTTCCCAACGTTCTGGCTCGATATGCTGAATCATGGTAGCGCGTCGTGTAGCGTGAGAAATTGGTATCGATAATGCGTAAGCAGTTTATACTCCATGGTCCTAGGGGGAGAGTGTAAATGCTGTTACGAGGATGAATATCCAGTGCTTGCATTTCGGTCATCATGACGTTTTGTGCAATTGGAATTTATGTATGATAAAGTCGCTTAATTAGACAAGAATGTTATATTAGGTTCCTGGATACTTTGATCTTGTGGGTGTTTTGTGATGTTATTATTATTTTAGATCGATCGTTTCAATCGTGGCAATTTTTTTATTGTATATTTTATTGTATATAATAATTATATGTGTGTATATATATTGTGACTTGATTTTTCGAATCACGGTCCCGCGGCTCCGGTTACCGATACAGATAACGTTCTCGATTTCGGATTCCCTTCGGGTCGCCACCCTGATCAGAAGCTACGCTCTCGGGTTGATTCGTACAGTTATGTCAAGGCTCTCGTAAGATTTCGTTATTGTTTAGTTGAGGTCGAGGTGCTCGAATCTGCCGTGGGGAGATGGTCTCGACGTACCGAGTTGCCCGGCAGAGGAGACGACCCGACGGAGACGTCTCCACGGACCGGCGGAAGCCTGGGTGAGATACCGGCGCCCCGCTGGAGATGGGCAAAGGGCTGTAGAGCGGCCGGAGGTAGTTTTGATACGGTTAAGGGCAGGAGAGGAACCTCCTG
>NW_014333317.1:146963-170984 GCF_000341935.2 Cephus cinctus
CCAGTTTATACCGGCTCGTCAGTTCCCGGTGAAAAAAGAATTGACTGGCGCCCGCCTGGCTTGCGGATGCACGAACGACGGGGGGACGGCCGAAGGGAACGTAGGTTGGTTCTCGAAGATAGTTCGTCCTCGTATGTTTTGCTATCGGTGTCGGGTCATAAGTTAAAAGAATTACGTTACAATATATATACTGTAGTGGTTTAGGGCGAATAAATGCACGGTCAGTGTACTGAAATGTGGAATCAAATTTCGATAAAATCGACATCGGTCAGCGACGAAACCACGTGGAAGGGAGGATCCACTTGATCTTCATTCAAATGGAATCTTATCGGTTTTGGAAGCCCGCGAGATTTATTTCTAGATGGGGAGTCGCTATCGGAAGGTTATAAGGTTATCAGGTTATAAGGTCACGGAGTCGGACTTTGGGATCTTTTTGATACTTTTACGTTTTAACAGGTCGCTTTTTATACTTCGCCTGAATTAACTTGCGGATCCTTCGCCTTGCGTGAGTTATAAAGTTTATATTGTAAGGGTGTAACGGGTGTCTGGTTTTGTATTGACTTTACTCGGCTGTGATTTATTACTGTTAAATTAATTATGTCTATCCTGTGCATTCGGTATTTATTGTTAGACGTTATATTCACTGTGTACCTACAAGCGACGCAGAACGTCCATATGCTCGAGTTGTTTTGGCGATCGATCGTGTTTTTGATATCACCTGGGAAATTCGACTGTCGAAATTGGAAAATCTCCAGAGAGTCAAGGAAAGACATTAAAGAGGGATAAATGGTAATTTATTGTACGGGGAAAAATTTTCACGCTATTTATTTTTCTTGCGGGGGCTGAAAGTATCTGTATATTTTCCCGATATATATATATATATATATGTTCGATATATATAAATATATTTTTCACGCAGCGATATTTGGTAGAATCTCGTATATACATATATGCATGCATAATACATTTACCTGCTGGTTCGATATATATAAATATATTTTTCACGACGCTATTTATTTTTCTTGCGGGGGCTGAAAGTATCTGTATATTTTCCCGATATATATATATATATATATGTTCGATATATATAAATATATTTTTCACGCAGCGATATTTGGTAGAATCTCGTATATACATATATGCATGCATAATACATTTACCTGCTGGTCGAACAAATAACATCGGGGTGGCCATTGTGAAAGGTTGAAATACTTTTTTTGTCAAATTTTTTTATGGGTATCATAAACTTTTGTTCGAACCGCCAGCACTGTTATAAAGTGGGGATTTAAAAAGATCATTGTTGAAAAAAAAAAAGGTTGATCGGATTTATTTGATCTGGGAAAAATGGGAGGACTTTGCGACTGATCGAAATCATTGGATCGCATAAATAAATTATAAATTGGAGACTGTGGGGTACCGTCGTCATTGATGAATTTAGATCGCGCTTCGGTGCTGTTTATAATATCTTCATTCATCTTCACCGAAGAATTTTCGACTTAACGTATGTATACCTAAGCGCTTATCGAAATTTACGGCATACGTGAAATAATGTATCATTAACGTTGACGTTATAACTCTAATGTAAATCTGCGGATCGGAATACGCGGAGATAAAGCAGCCAATAGCATCTTCTCACTTTGCGATATTTCAGGCGCCTCAACCGACTGACGTATCTGTCCCACGATATTTTTAGATATCAAGTGAACAGGCACAACAACGTACAGTCACGCAGCGAAGGAATCGCGCTCGCCGGTGAAATTTGCAATTCCACTTTTTGAATTTCCCGCCGTGAGCGTGCACTATGAATTCTTCAGATTCACGCCTCTTTTACCTGAATTCTTAACTTTTCAAAGAATTTTCACGTCCGACTGTACCTTACGTTGCAACTGGTTCGTTCGATGCTACTGGATGTTTTTATCATGGACTATACGTGCCAACACCATTTTTCTGGATTTTCCAATGCTA
This sequence comes from Cephus cinctus, assembly GCF_000341935.2. Classification (NCBI taxonomy): domain Eukaryota; kingdom Metazoa; phylum Arthropoda; class Insecta; order Hymenoptera; family Cephidae; genus Cephus; species Cephus cinctus. The sequence goes on from NW_014333317.1 coordinate 148,929, forward strand.
GTGCACTGATATATATATGTATAGAGAGACACATACACGTGGCTCTTTCTATGTTATTCTTTACTCCCTTTTTACTGCAACAAGTTCAGGTGGCCAACCTATATTTCTTTCTCATTTTCTTCCCACTAGATTGCTCATCCTTACTATTCCGTTACCCTATAGCGCTCTTCACTCTTATCAAACATTATCATTATGTTTTGCACTTTTTTTTTTTTATTATATATTTATATTTTCATTACCGTCTCCCTTCTTTTAATTACATACTGTACTTTGTTTCCATGTACTTCGAGCGTTGCACTTTCACACTGCATAACTGTCAGGATTGTCAGCTTCTACTGTCAGCGTAAAGACCTTATGATTATCCGCAACTTTTCGCAATATTTTTTTAGCACCTTCTCCACATACGTGCAAGTTCAATATTTTCCCAACTATTTTATACGTCTTTGCTACTTTCCGCTTATACGCGTGTTTCACTCTTTTACTTCGTAGCGAATAAGAAATCTCTCGTAGCTCTAGTCTTTTCTTCTCTTCTCTTTTTTTTTTTTTCTCTTACGTTGGCAATCTTCACTCCACCTAGTAGTACCTACTCACTTTCCTTCGCTGTCGACTTTATGACTCCACGTAATACTTGGCAAAAATATTTACGACAGCTAGAATAAGATGACGACATAACGATAAAGAGGATTGGGTGAAAAAAGGAGGAAGAGAGATAGAAAATACCAGATGAATACAACAGATAGACAAGTGAATGCGTAGGAGAGTAAAGGAAATGAATAACGAGAGAGAGAGAGAGAGAGAGAGAGAGAGAGAGAGAGAGAGAGAGAGAGAGAGAGAGAGAGAGAGAGAAGAAAAGGAGACACGCCAGTTTCCAGAGATAATATTTTCTCGTTCAGTGAATGGACGTCGCAGCTTTCCCATAGAGGCGTCGCGACGCATTTAGAACCTGTCGTTACTTATTTACAAAATGATAATAATCACAGCAACCTTTTCATACAATAATGAAATATGAAAAATGCCAAAACAAAATTTTTGTTCTATCCTACAATTTTTTTCATAATTTACCGAATTTGCTTTCGGGCGATGCATAACGAACTGTTACGTTTCTTTTCGTTGTTTACTATTTTTTTTTGTTCATATGTGGAGCGAGCAACGTTCAACCCCGAACGACCCTTAACACGGTTACAGCACAATAAATGCACCCTCTTTCCCTGGAACGAGAAAGCTGATCACTCCGTTACACACATGTCCACACGCACTGATTCAATCTCAATACCCAATAGCCATTACGCGTCGTTCGATCAAAATCCAAATTTGCGGTTCACGTGAGATTTGCGTAATTTCAGGAAAAAATTTTTTCCACGAGCCCCTTTTTTAAATCTGGAGGGCAAAAAAAGCATGGCACGTGACCAGTTGTCACTTATGTATCTTTCCGTTGTTTTATTTACGTCACACGTGTAACTTCCACCTTCGCTTTGAAAATTTACATTATCATCCACTCGCACCCAGTATCATCCACCCCTTCACTTTCCTCGTGTGCTTCACTTTCACACTCGACTGTAGCCACGAGGAATCTCTCGTAAAAATAGAAGAATAGACGTCCCACGTGTGTAAGCACACGTGTTACACACGTATGTACCTACAAGGTTCGCTGAGAGACGTCACATTGTGACCCCGAGTTTTTGACCTACGAAACAAAAAAAAAATAATTAGGGCAGGGTCGCGTCCCCAATATACTCAGTGTCTCTGGGTTGGAAAGCCTCGTTGACGACGCCTCCCTTCCCCTACTTGTCTTTTTTATTTCTTTAATTCAGTCCTCGCACGGCTTCTCCCAGCAGTCGTCATTGTCGCCAACTCTTTCGTGACCTTTGCCCCGCGCGAGGCACGCGCCAAATTTCTCCCGTGGAAGAAGAAAAGTCGACCTGCATACATATACGTACAACTCACGTGCCATACACGATTCAGGCTGATATGGCTTGGGCCATAGCACAAACTATAGTTTAAAATGAAGCACGGAGTATAGAAGAAACCACAGGGCGGGGATAGGGAGCGCAAACCATAGTGCAAACCGTGTAACATATCGTGGGCACAGTACCAGTGATTAATTCGCAGTACATCAAGATCCAAAAGTTTTTTTACGATTCGCCGACACGTGAGTAACCAGACTTTATGGTCCAGCCCGAGTCCCAATTTCTGTGCCCGGAGACCGTCTTTCTCCTTAGGGTCTACAGGGTGGTTCAAAGGTGCTTTACGGGGTCGATCCACTTCGGGGAGCTCCGTTTTGACCAGTCTATTAGGGACTCGGTCCTGACAGCTTGTCTTACACTGCTTACACCGCTGCCGAAGCATCTAGCCAAGGGTATCTAATCCCGTCCTCGTAAATTAGCGTCCCGACGCAAGGCGTCGTCTTCTTGGTGCGTCTGTGTGCGGGCTTGTGTATTTATATGCATGTAAAAGTAGGGGAGGCAGTCATGGCTCCGTGGATGTCTGTGTTCACGGCCTTCTTCGCATTCTAACCTGTTTTCATGTAACGACTTTAACGACTTCCACGGATGGGGAATGGAAGTCACGTCGAAGCACCCATTTGGACGTTGTCAATTAATCGCGTTAATTATTCTAATTAAAGATACGCGGCTAAGATAAGTAGAAGTCAGGCTCGAGCGATTTTGATAATGTCTCTTGGGATTTGAATATTTAATTTCTCTGTTATGCTGCTTTCTACTCTTACTTCATTCGGCAGTCGCTTTGACGAAGATGTGCTCTTCATTTTCTTTGTATTGCCATTTGCACTCTTGTACTATATATTTGTCTTTGTTCCACTCCACCGGCTACTGTAATTTCAATCTGGTATGCAGTTTGTTTATCGTATGCACAATTTGGTACTGAGGACAAGGCGGACAGTTGTATGTGAAATTTTCTTTTATTTCTTTTTTTCTTTTTTTTTTTTCACGAATTCATAGACGTGGAGGAAAAATAGAAGGGGCATACAATTTTTTCGTTCCTTTTTCTTTTTACAGTCAAAGGAAGCCGTGTCGATCAGCTCGCCGATTCGTGTGCGCCACGCGGGACACGTTAGCCGAACGCGTCGGTAAGTAAATATTTGGCAATATACAGGGTGACTGTATACGAATGTGGAAAAGTCGATATGTTTAGTTTTTTTTTTGTTTCCAGTCTTTCACGCTGCTTAATCGATGCATACTTTGCACGTGGTTCAAAATTTTTTATTGATACGCAGCGTGCAGTATGCATGAGTGATGAGTGCGGGTGAAGATATATTTTTTTTTTTTGGAAAATAAAAAATAAAAATCACGCAGTGTTTTGATCGTTGACGATTGTTCATTGGTATCGAGCCGAACATTAATTGTCTGTTATCGGTGACTCCGCGTGACTGTCTTGTAACGAACTTCTTTTTTTTACTGAAGTCCCCTCGTCAGTTCCTACACCTTTTTAACTTTCGGCCGTCTATTTTCGATCGGATGACGTAATCCCGAGTGGATCTTAAAAAAGAAACAGTTCACGGTAACGTTCAATTTTTGAACGACACTCTGGCGGTTGATTACTAATTAAAAAGGCGATTTCCGTCACGTGGGTTGACCGCGTGCTGACGTCACGAGCCCATCGAACCCCCTAACGCTCGCCAATTAAATAAATATCAATTACCAAGCGTCCAGCTGATCGATTGACAGCTGTCAAAATACAAAGCAAACTTCATTTTTATCAGTCGCGACGTCATACTCAAATTAGGTTTCTTTTTTTTTTTTTTCATATAGATTTATCGTGTAAAACGTAGCAAAATTTGTGAGCCGTAAAATATATATTTTTTTTTTTGTAATTTTAATAATTATCTCTTCTCCGTATCGGCTGTTATCGTCACATTATTAGATTGTTCGTGCCACGCGGTATTGGGTTATTCATTTGGTCGGCATAGTGAAACTTTTAATGACGACTATGGATGCGCGCCTCTATGTATAATTTAGCATACGTTACGTTACGTCACGATACGCTATGTCGCATTACGTTCACTTGACGTTTGTTACTTGATTAAGGACGGTTTATTGAACGTGGCTTACCTACCTTCCCGCCATACCCATTCAGTTAGGCATGAACTTTTGACTGAGGATGTACTCACTAACGTGGACAGGATTATGATAATTTATTGTAACGAAAGTAGAGGATAGTACAAAATTTGGCAATTTTTGCATACTAGAACTTGTTTAGCAAAAAAAAATTTGGTAACTATGTATATAAAGTTTTTTTTTTTTTTTTTATAAAAATACATAACGTATATGATATATTAATTGAGCTTTTCAAAATGATCGCGAAATTTCAGATTCAATGCAACGTGTCATTTGATATTAAAATTTAATGTTTAATGATTTTCAAGGATGACTCGAGTCAATGAATTTGTTTTTCCCTTGCAATTAATAATAATTAATTGGATGATTCAGGGAAACCTTTATGTGCGATCCAACAAGCACGCATCGTGTCCGGAGGTTGCATGTGTAAATCTGTGAGAGTACGTTATACGCTGTTGCGAATTTTCATTAAGGTAATACGATTGGGTGCAGATTGCAAGGTTTGAAAAAGTTTAAAAAAGTACAGATCAAGTAATAGTTGCATTCAACTTGGGGATCTTTTGGTTTCGCTAATTTCCACGCCGACGGGCTTTTGTCAATTTTGCCGTCGCGATGCAATTTATTTATTGTTACTGCTATACAAAGGGTCGGGCAAGTAATGCAATCAGGAACATTAATGACATCCGGTGCCTCCTCTTAATAGACGACAAGCCTGCAAGTGCAATAGCGGAAAATAGACCGGCGTCTCCGGTTGACTGTAAATATTGTTTGACCTCGTTCGGACTTTATTTTTTTTTTCTTCTTCTTTTGTCGCTATAATTTAGTATAATAATTTTAACAATAAATGCAAGAATTTTTTTGACACTGTAAAAATTAAGATTCTGACTTTGCGCTTTTCACTTTTATTAGGTAATACCGGACGATGCGTCTTTTGGTGGGGAAAGTTAAAACTTTGTTGTTGTCTTTGTTTTTGCTATATTCGTTACTATTAATGGTTGAATTGCCGTCTACCCAGGGTAACATAATTTAATTTCGTTAGTGGCAATTAGGCGGCGAGGTAAATTTTCATTAAATCTTATGTTATAGGTGTGTGCTGTCTGACACGTAATGGGTGTTACTACTAGTAGCATAAATGCGTGTGAGTATACAGTGACGCAAGATGACAGTACGACGGACTGTCAGCACGTGAACGTGTCAACAGGATATCTTTGGCATTTTGGAGATTCCATAAGAAAATAGTTGGACAGTTTGCGGAATGGTAAGTGATAAAAGACAAATCATTTTAAGTAAATGAAAGTTGTGAAATTTGACAGGCGCATCGGCTGTAACCATAAAAGTTTAAAATTGATGATTCGGATATCGAAGCGTGGTTTTATCGAGAGGTCGATATTTTATCAACGACCGATCTTGCAAATTGAAATTTCAACAGTATAGCGAGATAACGATGTGCATTCACAATCGCAAGAATCAATCCGTACAACAAGTAACTACAGTGATGCCAAATTGGAGTTATCGTTCCCGATAATTTTCCGTTAGTTTTACGTTTTTGAAAAAAAAAAAAAAAAAAAAAAAAAAAATTTGTAGTCAAATTAATTTTCAGCTCATTAAAACGTACGAGTACCCTTATCTCACTGCCTCTCGAGAATTTTCAAAAATTTTTTTTACAATTTTCAAAATCGTCGTCAAACAAAATCTTCACGATCAACCTACCTGACCATCTACTATATATCCATATATATATATATAAAATTTTTCAAAATCATTCCTTACCTTTACACTGTTTTCAAAATCACTACCCCTCACTCTTGTACCAGTCAATTTAAAAAGGAAAACTCCACTTACAGCGATATTCGCGCACCTTTATTACATGCGTTTCGAAAACATAAACTCACGCCGCATAGATCACGATGTTCGCGCGAATCCCTTAAAAAAGGTATCAGACACATAACCTCCGAACGGTTTGATTATGAAAAAAGCCGAAAAAGTGCAGGTTGCTTTTTACGTAAATACGCGTCAGGTATAAGCCAACTATTGTAAGGTGCGACTATTGCATAGTGGTAGACCAGGCTAAGAAAATACAAGCGGAGGCGCGACGCGCCGCTTTACGAATAGCGCAACGTGACACGAGCGCGCAGAGACGCACGACGTCTACTAAACCCGACGAAGCCCAGAGGGTTGAAACGTGGTTGCCGTCGCGACGCTTTCGCGGTTCGTCGGCCGGCGTCGAGTACCTTCGGTCTGACGTCCGCCTATAATCGCGCGCCTCCTTCTAACGACCACCGTTAGGCGCCTATCTGCAAGCCGACGTACACGACGACGTCGACGTCGACGTCGACGTACACCAGGAAACTCGGGGTAGCGTTCAAGCCGCGACGTCGTCATGACGACGTAAACTCCAAAATACACATCGCTCCGTGGATACCCGGCTTTGCATTTTCTATTTACACTATACGCGTATATCTATACGCGTCTTCAGCGGATAGCCCTATCACGGTAATGGTGCTACTATCGGTAACGCTATACCACTATCGTTAGTCAGTAGCAGGCGTTAGTTGCCGGTCGAACGGCTGATGAAACTATTTTTAGTTTTTTTTTTTTGTTATTATTTCTACGAAATTTCGCATTGCTTGCGATCGAGTGGTTTTAATTTTTAATTTCTTTGATACTGTTTTTTTTTTTTTTTTTTTTATATATTTTACAGTGATCCATGATTGCTTGGAATCATGCAGTCTTAAAAGGGCGTGTACGGATTGGTTTTGGAGGTTTCGGAAAAATTTTGATATTTTTGGAATTCTCTTTTTTTGCTTGTGTGACCTTACGAGCTTGTATTTTGCTCGGGTATGTCATATTGAGCTACGGTAATGTGAAACTTGTAGTGGGCTTTCGACAGACGATATAGGTGGTATTACTATACCGTTAGATTCTTCAGGCTTTCTATGCAGCTGCAGTGCTTTGCAGTAATGACGTGCTTCACTGTATTCTAATGGTACGGATGGGCCGCTAATGTTGTACGTTAGTGGGAATTTTTTTTTTGGGAATTTTTGAATTGAATTGGGTTCACGAAATGTGAGCCCGGGTAGTTTTAGAAAATTGTTATGTAAATTTCGTCGAGTATGACGTGGGTTAGAAGTAATTGCTTGGATTTGCAACTGCGCGTTGATTGATAATCGCAGCTGCAAGGTTTTACCGTAAGCTGCTGTGTATCGGGTGTTTTGGAAAATTTCCAAAAAAAAAATTTCAAGACATACGAGCATTCTTATACGGTTACGCATGCTACCAGGGTGATTCATTTTTATTTTTAATTTACATTCTTTTTTTTTTCCATGTCACAAAGTCCTCTTATAATCTTTATCTTTAATACGAAGCAAACTGAACTTTTGGCCAGAATCGACGACGAATTCCATTACGGCTGATTGATTTGATGAATAATTACTAAACGCGCCGCTCCGATCGTCCCGAAGTTGGTAACATTGACTGCCGCATTCCTCATTCAATCAAATTCAAGCTTTCAGCATTTTCTCATCCGAACCAGCCTTCACGGTATATTCGAAGAAGCGAAATAACTTGCTTACGTGTCTGTAAGGTTGGGTGCAATTTTTTTTCCAAAAAGTCCTATCGCCCCAGGTGACCCAGCAAGTCGATATTACGTTGAAAAGTAAGAACGCTAAATAAAAAATTTCCGAAGGGTCTTCACGACACGTTGTTTCGCATTTCTGCTATTGTATGCTGGTACCACCAAAAAGCTGTGTATAATGGCTAATTAAGGATTGACAATAAAAATAAAAAATTATTTCTATCACTCGGTTCTATTTTTTTTTTCATTTTGTAAATTTTCAGACTGCCTCACTTTTTTTTTCAAATTTCGTCAAATTTTCGATATATTCAAATAACATAGTTTACTTGAATAAGTAGCCAAAGTTTATAGACCCATTCGCGGCTGTGTTAACACGTTCGCCAATCTAAAGGTTAAGCGTTTCCAAATTCTACCCACTTTTGTATCGGGGTCGACCTATTTAATAACGTTTTTCATTCCGAAAATTAATGGTAAGCACAAAATTCCCTAAAATAGGATTTAATAATCTTTTACGCGAAAAATCCGGGAGAAGAGAGGTCGTGACCCCGGCTGCTATTTCGCTCTTACTAAACCGAGTAGATACTCCCTGTACCTAGTCAGACACTAGAATTGGGCCATAAGGGTTCATCCTCTCTGCGGGAAGTAAAGGAACAATCGGATTTCCAACGCTTCTGTCTTCTCCCGAGTGCAATCGCACTGCAACCTATTCGATTGCAGTCAATGCAATTGCGCAAGAACAATTTTATCCGAAGTAAAAGGAATCTCGACTCCCTTGAAAATACATAATCCCATTGCATTACTGTACAATAAATATAATTATTCCGCACAGTCAGATTGCACTTCGTACGGAATTTATTTTTCAGATACCGCGTATGCTTTATCTTCAATTTTTCAAGGAGGTCAGATTCGTCAAGGTCCAAAGCAGTACAGGACCTGCCAAAGAGATTTCACCCTGGCCGCTCGCGACGCGGTTGTTACGCAAAGTGTCTCTTTGGTATTTTACATTATTCAGCGACGGTCTGCGATCCGCTCGAAAGTTTAGCCCATCGTGCAAAATATTTATTAGTCATTATTCTCGAATTGCAGAGACCCTCGAATCTCGCGAATGCTGCTTTTCTTATGTATTTTAAATTTTTACTTTGCAAAAAAAATTTCACTTGGAAATAAGACTCCCGTGTCTTTATTAAATATATTGCGAATAACTTTAGCTCGCGCAGTGCGAAAAGCGAGGGACGAAAAAGAAAAAGTAATGACGAAACGCTCCTGGAATGACAGATGAAATATTACAGTCGCAACAAAAAGTTTAGGATATCCAAGTTCGATTAAATGACAATTTCACTTGCTGTCGCGTGCCTTTCAATTTGGTGTTCTCGGCCCGCGAAGAAATACAAGGGAGATAACCAATGATAAAACGATAACAGGAACGTAAAGTCAGTGCAGGACGATCGAAGAGAGGAAAAGTGGCCAAGCAATCTTCTTCTTATTTTATATTTAATCCTTCGTTTATTCTTGTATCATAGGATTCCACCGCTAATTGGAGAATAATCTGCTGGCATGGTACGGATCGAGGGGGTGTGAACGTGGAAAAAAAAATAATACACAAAAGTCTTATCGAATAGTTATTTTTGGATTCCCCACTGAACTAGGCTACTTCGAGACAGACCTCCCCCCTCAGGCCCGTACCCCTATTACTCGCCGCCCCGGTGTTCCCACCGATTCGTACTTTCGTTCTTTATCATGATCGTGCCGAGTCCATAGGGGCCATTTTCCCGTGAGAATAGGATAGACTGATTGCAGATTCTGTTATTACGTAAAATTGGAAACGGCACACACGTTGATACGTGACGTCCTTCTGGGCTCTGACGTTTGCGTCAGAAAGAAAGAGATAAATGCTTGATCGGCTGGTATACTGATCGATGTGTGGAAAATATGGCGCAGATCGTATCGTATAGGTAATTCGAGTGTGGTATAGAGCAATAAAAAATATTTATGAAATTTTGGCCTGGAAAATAATAATTTTTTTTTTACCAAATATTTTCTTTTTTATTCTTACGATATCCTTATCGAATTTCGTGATAGGATCGCTCGAACTACAGGAGGGGCTGTAGTAATTAATTATCTTGCAGGGTCTATTATTCGTTGAACAGCCTGTATAGTATGCACGTTACAATATCGGCACTGTATAAAATGTGTCCTATGGACGTTTCTCTTTTGTCGTTCTTCAAGTTTTTTCGTGCCAATTTCGTTGGGCTTCAAGACAAACTTAAAGACTGAGGGGCGGAGAAGAGAATTTAAGAGAAAAATGGCAGGAACTTTTTATGTTTATATAACCTTTTATGTTTTATGCTTATAGAAACTTTGTAAATTAGGTGAAAAATGTAAATTGGGCCGCGAGAGACGCGAGTAAAAGTAAATCTCTGGTTAAGACTGTGGTTATTAGGTACCTACTGTATAGTTCAGATGGCCAAGAATGATCGATAACAAAAATTTTCGAAATACAAAAAAAAAACCAGGCCTTGTTTCACATATTTGTGGTGGACGATCCTCCAACGAATATACATATACGTGAATTTTTTTGTCCTCTTGCGAATTATTCATCGCTCCGTCCATCCTGTCTACATGCATGCTATATACATAAGTTTTGCGCCATTAAAGACGACCTACCTGGGAATATCTTGTCGAACGGGCCCATCAAAAAGGATAAATGACGGTAATGAAATTTCGCAGAGAAAACAAGGAATTCCAATAACATCATTTCTCCCTCTTTTTTCTTCTCTGCGCTTCAAAAGAAAAAAAAAAAATTCGAGTTTAAACGACTCTGGAGATTTTATAAAAATTACCCAGGATACTTATCACCTTGTGACGTCATATGGGAACATTGCCAAACGCACACGCTCTGTTCCTTACGATATAGACAGTCAAATGGTCTAGTACGCATATCAGTATAGGGGCTTATAAAGTGGTCTGTTGGGCAATCAGAATCCCTTTTTCAGGTATAAAACGTTGGCGTTATTGATTTCTCGGTTGCCCGAGCGTTGTTATGCCCTGCTGGTCTACTGAACTTTCGCGACCTGCCGAGCTGCCGACCTGCCCAATCGGCTTTGGACTTGGCCCATCGTCCGGCGCTGAATAATCGTGCGGAATCGGCCACGTTAGAAATGATTTTTACAGGACCGATAAAAGTACAGTACCTGGTATTGAGAAGAAGGTCCTAGTGAAAACGTCCCAGAGCGACGGTGGCATCGATCAGAATACGCTATAGTTAGTGGTAGTCGTATAGTCACATTAGAGAAAATTAGATTGGCCATCGCCAACCATAAACGCGTAAAAATTTTAGTGACTGCCTAGTGGGTATATACCTATATATATATATATATATATATATATATATATATATATATATATATATATATATAGCAGTAGTCTGTATAATATATAATTAGTAGGTATTTGGTATAGTGTACGCGATAATAATATAATTGACAAATAATCGAGCACCAAATTATAATTTTTTTTGTTCAATATACATATATGTATATAATGTTCGAATTCAAATCCGAATGACTTTTCCCGCCGCGCAAATTTCGTACCGTCGCCAGTGGCCGTTTGAAAGCTGAGCGAAGCTTCTCAGCGTCGGGTTTTAGGTTTTAGGATTTAGGCACAGTCGTACAATGCGGTGCCGTTCGTCAATGTCTCACTTAATGGTGGAACAATCCATTAGACAAAAATGCCCAAGCCAGCCCAACCCAACCTGAGCTTACATGTACAAGGCGGCACTTAAGGCGACTCGGCCAATGAGTTATCTCGGTTTGAAATTGAAAATTCGCTTTAACTCCACTACGTGAGGACAAGTTGAAATCGGGCGAGCGAAACGCTTAGTCGACACGAGAGCTTGCGAGGTATCGCACAATAAAGGGGACTACACGTGCTTTGGGATTCGGATATTCTGCATTGGTGGAATCCATGAAATCCGCTATAAATTTCGATTCAAGTACTATCATTTGCAGGCGTATGTAAACTATATATGTATAACCAGGGCCGTATCATAACTAATTTTCAACTATAAATATACTTCAAGCGGTGCTTTGGAAAGCTGCCAAATTTATCTTTCCAGGTCTAATGATATTTTATGAACGTACGCTTTTACCTGTTTCGTTGTTATTTTACGGTCGCGGATTTTTCGGAAAAACTGAAGAGAAAAAAATCTACACGCTTTTCCATGAACCTGTGATTTCTTTGTAATGCAGTTCGTTTTTTTTTTTTAATTTTTGTTTTTCTTTGCGTTTTCAGGAAACTTAACGTTGACTTTTTCGAAAGTGCTTTTATGACAAAGTTCCTTCGGTACGAGTGACCAAATGAAATAAAAGAAAACTGGAAGGGTAGAAAATAGATAGACAGCTAGATAGAGCACAACGAAAAAAATTCCAAGGAGTCATGAAAAAGTTCTCGAGGTTTAATGGGAGTGCCATGGGGGTGCCATGAAGATTCTATAAGGGTAGAATTTCCTTCCATGGTAAGAAACCCCACGAACGGCCCAGGAAATAAGAGACGGGAGGCGCCGGGACGCCTTCGCGTTCCACTACTTACACTCAATCTCACAATAGCACGTGGTAGCAGTGCCCGGTAGAAAGGTGATCTAATTTTTTTTTGGCCCCTTACGAGATTAGCACCGATAATACGAATCGAATTCACGTCGGCGTAGCCGATATGTGGATTGTAGCTGTGGGCGATGGCGCAGTTTTACTTGGAACTTTTATCTCTTCCTAACCTTATTAACGCTGCTGACAAAACCCGGTCGGTAAATTAGTGAACGTCCAATTTTCGGAAGTTTCCGTCGCTTTTCATTTCACCCCCTTTTCTTATCGCAAGCGTCATCGAGTGACGACATAACCTATAATTTACAAATTTAATATAAAAAAAAAAAATGGTCTACATACTGGTCAAACATTATTGACAGTATAATTGTATATTTTTGAAATTTTTTTTTCCAAATTTTAATTATCGATTAACGTTCAATTTTCAATACTTACGTTTATTCATCATTTATGATGAAGAGATAAAATCTCCGAATCCGATAAACTGATTCGATCGGTATTTCACATTTTGATCTATTACCAAAATCTGACGTCATCACTTTATTTCTATTTTCAAATTTATTCTGCCTTCATTATACTCTAGTGTCCAATAATACTCAATTGTCAATTTGCCCAATTATTCGCAGTGTCAGTGGCTGCATTTACTGAGTATATATACATATATACGTATACATGACGTGCGAATAAATATAACCATTCGTAATTAAATTATATCAACAAAAAAAACATATCCTTTCCTATTACCTTTTCTTTTTTATTCCATTATCCCATTAAGACTTGACGGTCTGTCAATTATTTTCTATTTACTAAAAATCTCCTTAAAATCTTATTAATAATACAAAATTTTAATATCTATGTTATGCATATTTAAATTCTTTATTTTTCTTAACCCCGATCAATTATTCTGACACAAGTAAGTATACAGGCTCGTTCAATTTTGATCTGTCAATTATATTTATATCTGCGCAACAAGTTACGAGTTGCGAATATGGTCGGAACTATGAAAACACGCAATTTCGTTTGGTTGGCAACACGTCCGATTATGGTCTAACATTATCCTTCAAAATCAAAACGACTTACCAACTGTCGGTTCTCATTTATCATCTGTTGGTAAAAAAAAGGTCATTGCAAATGAATCACAGCACGCGCATGCGTTTCCTGTCAATATTACTCTGCATGTCAAATATAGAAACAGCGATATAATTTTATCATTAATGACGATAAATTTTTTAATTTTTGATTTTTACTGTACCCCAAGTAACGAGGATTGAATAATTTTTCGTATGCATATATATATATATATATATATATATATTTATTTTATTTAACAAATATATTAATCTACAGAAATAAGTCGTATTTGAACGATAAATAAAAATTTGTAACAGTCGTACGTTATTACATTGTCACATTAGTTCACGATAATCAACAATACATAGACGTTACATCGCATGCTGATCCGATTATGAGTTCTATTGAAGTAAACGTTGGTTATGTGTTTCTGTAATTTAACGTGCGCCGGTGGCGCCATCTCTTGACAGTCTCTCTTATTCATCTAAGAAATGGTATATATATACGTATGTTGGCCAATATCGATAATGTCGGTCGCTACATTTTCGTGCTTGCTACGTATACCTGTGAGTACTTACGGTGTAGCGTGCTGTTAAGAGGGAATTATAACATTTGGCAATTGGTACAGTGTTCACGATAATTAGCACGTAACGCAAGAGAGCAAAGTATTAAATAATTTAATGAGAGTGCTACCGAGCGGCTGAGCCAGATAATTCTTTCGTACGATCAATTGCACGTAAAACTCAAGTTTTCTGGCCTGATCGATAATTGGTAATCAGATGGGTTTTTTCTTTTAATTTGACAAGCGTATCGTTTTCTCCGATACAAAGAGTGTCCGTTCGGTTATCAAGTGGTTTGTATAATTATGAAGTAAATTGAAATTTGGAAATTGATAATTGGTACTTAATTATACGAAGAGATAATTTTCCTCTTGTCCAATGAACATCAATGGTTGTTCCACTTAGTGTTTACGTCTGATTAATTATTAATCCACCTGTAAATTCACTTCAATCGACACTTTGTGCTAATTCAGTCTGTTAATGAATTAACATTCGACAGCTCGATTGCAGTTTTGTATATTTCTAAACGTTTATACGTATTTCGTTGGGTATCATTTAAAAGTGTCATATGTGCCCATATATACGTTTTTTTTTTTTTATTTTTTATATTTTTTATATTTGGGCTTTGTTTTTCCGTACATGTACAATTGCAATATAAAAAAATTTATAAAATAGAATTAATTTAGTATTGTATTTTTTTTGGTTTTTTTTTTTTTTCTTGACGATAAACCCACACGTACGATGGACAGTATGTCTTGTCTTTTGATTCATATGCGAATTCGTTGTCCAATTTTTTTTTCTTTTTTCTTTTTTTTTTATGAATAATTAATGATAATCAAATGATTTTGATCATGATCATAATGAATAAGCTTGAGTGCTCACATTAATAGAGGTGCGTTACTAGAATGACGATCCCTTTGAAAAGTTAATACTCGATCGCAGAGTTTTTTTCATTTTTGGCGAACTCCATTTACTTCCGTTACCGGATATAAGTCTCAGTTCGTCCAGTGACACTCCTTCGTCGACGTCATCGGCTTCCGTTTTTATTTCCATTTTCTGAGAAAATGCAATTAACCAATTTTATGCTAAAAAGAATCGATTGAAAATGTCGCTTTGGCGGATTCGTTAAAATCATGAATTAATTGTTAATTAACGTGATAATCTACTGCCGAGAAATCTTTAACGTCATTTACCTGAACAATCAGTCTTAGAAGTTGATGTTGAGTCTCCAGCGCGCTGCTTATGTCTTTCAGTCGACGTTTCTGCTTGTCCAATTCTTCCGTTATGTAATCGTCATTGCTTTCAAGTACCATGTCTGATCCTAATTTTCGATATAGAGACAAAGATAATTATTAAAATTAAAAAATAATAATAAATCACATTGTTGTCATTCCTTATAATATTTACAATCATCTACAACAACGTCTAATTGTATCGTTCAGTGAGTTAAAAGAAAATTTTGTTCACTTTTTTTTTTCTTCTTTTTTTTGAAGTAAACTATATATAAATTTGTACAGTGTGGTATTTTTATATAGGAAGTTTAATTTTACATAGTAATTCACACGGCCAGGCATAGGTGGATTATTAGGGAACATCAAAACGTGCAGCATCCAAATATTTTCCGGCATCTATCAATTTTCCGTCAATCTACATATACTTTCATAAATGATCCTCCGGATCTATATGAAGGATCGGTGTTGCTTTTTTTTTTATTATTAATTTGATTCGTTGATAGTTGCAGGATTAGTCGAAACGAAAAATGTTTAAAAAATGTATAATTTTGCAAAATAAAAAATGTCAACACACAGTGCTATGAATCGTAAGCATTACCGTGATTTCTAATTGAAATGACGCCTCCGGACGCATTCCCTATAGCTCCTTCGCGTGCTCCGTCTGCAACACATTCTACTGCTAAGCCGCTTAATCCAATTAAAGAAATATTTGCTTTACGGCAATAAGGAAAAAAGTGTCACGCGGACGCACCTCGCTTTCCTGCCGATGCTAGCGAATCATGCGGGGCCAGAATTCAAAATAGTGCGACGATTAGTTGTTATCTTCGTTGTGAATTAGGAAATAAATTAATCGAAATTGAAAAAAAAAAGATTTTTTTTTTTTAAATTGACAAGTACGTGTAACGAATTCATACGAAATCAAATGTGGATCGATTGGGAATTGATTTATGAGGAAACTGAAAGTTCTTTTAAAAAATTGTGAAGAATATTTTTTTTTTGTAATTCAAAAATATTCATCGTATATCGGCACACTTCGAGAATCTGCAAAATTTTCGAAAACTAATATACAGTGATGTTAATAATTGATGGGTCTTTTTAAGTGTTTCTTCGAAAGAGTGAATACGAGTAAGATTGTAATAATGAATTTATGCGAAGAATTCGTGGCATTGATGAATAAATGGGCAGGAATCATGCGATCATGCTTATAGATAAATATTGGGTCGTCAAGGATGATATTTGTAGTTGTCGACCGACTTTGCCTTTTTTTTTCAACGAATTTCATTCTCGACGACCCAACAATTTGGATTAATTGATAATAGCAGTTGCTTTTTTAAATTTGTGTTTTTATAATTATTAGATATTTTGAAAAAAAAAATTACGTAGACGTGATATCTCTGGTGAACTCACCATCGTCTGTGAACGGATTACAAATCCATTTCTTTAAAATGAAATCCAAAAATCCTAATTTTGATTTCATCTCGTTTGGATATACTTTCAGTTCCATTTTGTCGACTTTTGCAAGTAACATTCGCGGTAACTTCCGCTCTAATTCGGTATGCAAAACGACCTGTGCGAAAATATAACGAAATTTTACAACGTCAATATTTCACATATATACCTCAAAATAATTGTACAATCAGTTACCTGCATTGCCAGTCTTTTCAACTGTGCATTCCTACGAACCGATTCGATATCGCCTACTGCCAAACCGATCAGCAGATTCATTAAGAGAATTGGCATAAGTACCATGAACACTCCAAGTATCAAAAACGACGGGAAGGGAAATGGCAGTCCTTTTGGATTTTCTTCACGGCACGTTGAATCGTGATGATAATAAGGCTCTACGTATGTTCCCAAAAAGTCAATCTCGCCTAACATCATTGCAAACGTCCTCATCAGGGACATCGGAATGGTACTGAAGGATATATGGTTGCCCTGTTGGGTGATTCGAGAAAAATACATTAGCAATGAAAAGAAAAATGGAAAATTTCAAAATTATTTTCTTCACTCACCCTCGACAGGAGTATGTAGAATGCAAGACCAAAGGCAATTATCAGAATAGAGAAAACCAGGAGAACCTTAATAAGAGTTTGTAGAATTTCCAAAAACATCACCACGTATATTCCAACTTGGTCGAATCTACGTGAGAAAAAAGAATTTAGTTAATAAATACATGGGTTACGTTAATTGTATATAATATAATTGTATAATATAACAGTCACCTTTGTAGCAACAGCAATAAATTGAACCAGCTGAGAAAAACCGTAATGGAGGCGCATGAGAATTGAATCTCGTCCAGTCTGTCGAAAAATATCGGCACCACCATTATGCTCGAACAAATGTAAAGATGCCAGGAGACCGAATTAACGGGATCAAATAAATATTTCCAGCGTTGCTGATAAAGCTGCAAAATTTCGCGCAGGGTGTAAAGGGCAACGTAGATCATGATGATGACGGCGCTCATGAACATCATCGGCGTGGCGCGATGACTTCGTCCATCCTCGCTGAGTACATGTCGGTGAAGCTTTTGGAAAAAAAAAACAAAAAAAAAAAATGAAAAATAATTTTCCAAATAATATTTTTAATATTTTGTCTTTGCTTACGTTTCTCAACGCTGTACCGTTGTTCCATATTTTTTTGGTGTAATTAACGTTGACGATTTTGTGACCAGCATTGTTGCTGAGATTCATGAGCTGCGACGAGAATATCGTGACGAATGCCAAAAATATAGTATAAAACAGCAAATTCGCTATATGAAAATATTTGCCGTAGCTGTTCCATTTCATTTGCAAATATTTTTGACTCAGCGGATGAGCAAGCAATTCGACTCTTCCGTGAACAACCATAGCCTGTAGGAATACGTGGAGTTTTTCACTTGTAATTTTGTCATATTTTCTAAAAAAAATTTTTTAAATAATAAATTTTGCAATTCTTCTTTTTTGAACTTACATTCAGTGCTGGAAGTGGACCAGGTGTGACAGCAGTCGAAATTTCACCTGTCTCTTCGTCCGTTTGTGAGCATTGGAGAGACGAGAAGGAATACTTTATCTGTTGCAAGGATAAAGAAAAAAATGAGTTTACTCTGAAATTTCACAAATTTTTTAAACTCCGACCTCCGTTCACTTTTCACTTACGTAAAATGATTTCGAGTCTTTTTTGCAATTGGCCTTCGTAATGCACTTGTCCTGCACTGCCTCGAATACACGTGGCATCGATGCAATAAGTGCAAGGGTAACGCAAGGATGCTTATCAGACTTTAAAGACATAATTTCTTGAGCTCTGCAAAATGATCGATAATCAAAATCCAAAAACTCTACCTCGCAGTTATATCAAAATTGAAGAAGAAAAAGATTCTCTTGAAATTTACCTTTCCTCGTGCGTGACCATTACTAGTGCAGCTTCTGGAAATTTGTAATAAATCGCATAATCGATGGCGCTCATGTCCATATCGTTGTAGAGCAATTGACAGTTCATCGACAAGAGCAATCCAATTGCACTGGGTTTGTTCTCCATTGTTGCCAGATGTAACGCAGTGTTGCCGTCCTTGTCGGTTTGATCGAGCAGCTGCGAGTGCACGCTGTACAAC
This sequence comes from Cephus cinctus, assembly GCF_000341935.2. Lineage (NCBI taxonomy): Eukaryota > Metazoa > Arthropoda > Insecta > Hymenoptera > Cephidae > Cephus > Cephus cinctus. Next base: position 167,620 of record NW_014333317.1, read on the forward strand.
AATTCTATTGTTTGCGTGTAACCACTCATGGCGGCCAAGTGCAGTGGATTTCGGCCATTGTGATCCCGATGCAAAAGTGCACCCCTATTTAATAGAAGCTGCACCACGCGTGTATGACCTGAAACAATGTTGCATTTGTACGAGGGAAACAACATTTTCTTACCGATGCACTTTTGTGCATCCTTACCTTGCTGGGATGAAATGTGCAACGGTGTCAAACCCTCGCCATTACTCTCGTTTATTATAAAAGTTCCCTTCTCGGAATCCAACAATTGCCTTACTGTGTTGTATCTGCCGTATCTGCAACAAAAAATTGTTGTTTAACAACAATGAAAAACATTTCCTTCCAACACGCTCAATCGTACCTTGCAGCAAAGTGCAACGGGCTCTCGTTGTTGTTGTTCTTCAAATTGATGCAAGCGCCGAGCTTTATGAGATTCTCCAAGCTTCTTATGTGACCCTCTCGACTTGCATAATGCAACGGCGAACATCCGGTTTCGTCCTTCTCGTTCAGGAGGAGAAGTAAGCTCACTTTGCACTGTTGAAAAACAAAAAAAAAAATTAAAATACAAACAATGAAGATTATTTTTACAAAAATAATAATTTGGTTTATACAAACTTTGTTAACTTCGGCTGCAAACTCTTCTAATCTTCCGCCGTTCATGACTACCAAGTGCAAAACGTTTCTGCGATTGACATCTTTCAAATGAATATTCGCCCCAAGACGAATCAGACAGTGCACTGTGCGCCAGCCGCTTCTCGCAGCTGCCAGCAACAGTGGGGATCTCCTCTCTTTGTCGAGTGCATTCATATCTGCACCTGCATTCGAATTTCAAGTCGCGAAGTTAATGGGGTGAAAAAAAAAAATTTTCAAAATTTTTTTTTAAGCGATTAAATATTACCTTCCAAAATGAGATACTCCACTATTTCAGGATGATCGAACATGGCCGCGCAGTGGAGTGGCATCATTTTCTGTATATCGCAGGATGACAGGCATGTATACTTTTCGGAGGGTTGCAGGGCGAACATCAATTTGACAATTTCAATTGCACCCTGTGCACAGGCCAGATGCACCGGCGTTGAGAGATCCTGTTGTTGCGTCGATATCTTCGCGCCGGACTTGAGACACAGCTCCACTGCCTTGAACAAAGTGAACAATAAGTTTCATGGTTGTCACCTATTTTTGCGGAAGGCAACAATAAAGAAATTTCACGACGAAGATTTTAAATTTTTTAAAAAAAATTTTCTCTCAACATGAAAATATTAATTTGATACCTTTATGTCGCCCCCGTGCACCGCCGAGTGCAACGGTGCATTGCCCTCGGCATCGTGCAGCGAGATCATCTCCTCCCTGCTGCATCCGCGCGATTCGCCCCACTGAAGGAAAACCTCCATTGTTCTCGAAGATGCATTTTTCGCTGCGTTGTGTATCGGGTAGTAGCCGTTGTTGCAGGCCTTGCGAGGGTTCGCGCCGAAATCTGTAATCTGATAGATTTTGTCCATTCGACAAAATGCATCGTGAATGCAATTAAAGTGCACGTGGAGATGCGTTACTCGTAAACATTAAAGACAGCAGTTATACCGAGGAATGAAATATAACGTAAATCATAGGCACTACGAAATTTCTTCAGACAGTCAAACAACACTGGGGATGCATGAGAATTTATTTTCGATAATTCCAATCGATCAGAATTCCAATGACAATGACAATTGTGCACCAGTATGATCTATTTTAGAATTGACTTGCAGCCAACAATTTTTTTGAAAATTTTCTCCAATTATTCAATACCCACCTCCCCATCGATCGAACTCACCAGGATGCGAGCGCATTCGTCGTGGTCGTACATGGCCGCTATGTGCAACGGTGTTCTGCCATGTTCGCCACCCTGCTGCACGTCGATTCTGTCACGATACTTAATCATTGCACTTAGAACTGTAACTCTGTTCAGTTCCGTAGCAAGATGCACGGGCGCCTGTTTCTTCTCGTTAAGGATGCCACTGCGGGCACCGCTGCAAATTGAAAAAAAAAAAACAAAAAAAAAAAAAAAAAAAAATACAGAAAAGTAAGACAAACCAAGAAAAAGTAAAGGACACAAATTTCAATTATTCTCGATTCCACTTATTAATTACGGGCGTGAGCAATAAAAGTGCATTAACGAAATGCAAGGAGAGAAAACGGAGTTTCTCACTTTTTTAATAGAAAATCAATTGCATCCAGGGACGTAGACTCCACGGCGATGTGAAGTGCAGTGTTTCCGCTATTGTCCTGAATATCGAGGTCTGTAAAAACAAATATATTTTTTAAATTAAAATCAACACCGAATCATATCGATTGACAATCATATTAATTGACAATACAAACCTCCGCCGTGGGAATATATAAATTCCAGTATGTTAACCCGATTTCTAGATGCAGCCTGATGCACCGCTGCCCTTCCCCTACCGTCACGTATTTCTAGTCTCTTTGGATCTGCTTGATACAGTCGATTAAATTCCTCTATATTTCCGCTCTCTGCCGCCTATGACGTATCAACCAGAAATCACAATAATAATACAAGCCAATAAATTCATGCGAACTGAAATAATTGCGTCTGTCGTTAATTAAATTCACTGGGTCACTCTGGCTTGCAGATAGTATATCTACAAATTGATCAAACAATTATTCTACCGTTGCAACATGAGTATAGGAAACCACAAAGGGCAAACTTCTCATACAACGCACTGTGCAACTTTTGCCATTTCTCCTACGAAAATACTCAGGCCATTCAAACTTAGTAATAACACGTGATAACGTAACAAGATAAGACAGTAGTGATAAAAAAAAAAAGACGATTTTTCGAAAAATTACAAAAATATTTTCTATATCAATATTTTACCCATAGGACTACAAAATACAAGGGGTAGCAACAATTGTATTTAAACAGTATCAAAAGGCTACCGATACAGTGATCACTACGTCGACCCCTGAAACTTACTCTCAGTATACGAAAGGGACTATGACGCAACAAGCAGATTTCGGCTGGCTTGTCAGGATGCATTTTTGACGACGTCTTTTTCCCACGCATGAAACGATACGACGCCTTTGGCAGCATCGTCTGCAATTCGCCGGTCGTGGTATCCTTGATTTCTGCGCTGTTACGATTTGTCATCCAACTCTGTAATTGGATAAACAAATTGCCAACTTCGATGACAGATTTAATCAGATGGGTGAGTTTTTTATTAGACGTCGTAGGGATTCGATTGCGACACACGTGAGGTCTCCACATGTCTTATTTATGAATGAGTGGTCAGGGGGGCATGGGAGGGGAGGTTCCTGGAGTCGGGAGCGAAGTTAATTTTTTTTTTTTTTTTTTTTTTTTTTTTTT
>NW_014333317.1:171168-190056 GCF_000341935.2 Cephus cinctus
TTTTTTTTTTTTTTTTTTTTTTTTTTTTTGAATTGAGCAATATCGTTTGGAATTGAGTTTTATCGATTCTGACATTTTTTTTTAATGACGCCAATTATTATCTTTCGTCAGAGAACGTGGTGTTTGGGGGGAAAAAAATGAAAATGATAAATCAATTAGGAGGAGTAACGTTACTGCTACCTACATCCCAAAACGAAAATACACTTTTGTTTCTGTCAACGTCTATTACGACAGGACCGCCGTTTTCATTTGCAGTCAGGCCTTTCACGTGATTTTGTTTTTGACCTTCGTTATTGTTATTTCGGCTTTGAGCTACTGTGCGAAACACTTGTATTTTCTGCAGCAGGCACAGCGGATTAGACATCTTGGCGGATCAGTTAAATCTGAAAGAAAAAATCGAAAACTGGAAAATATTTCACTCGGAGCACGTTGACGAGGAAATAGGAATCGAAGAAAAATGACAAATAATTCTTTCACTTTGAGCGTTTGCCCGCTTAAATATACAGGTTTTTGATTTTGAGTTTACGTACATTGGTCTTCTTTCTTTTCTGTGTATTCGAAATTTGTGGAAGACAACAATTATTAGTGACTTATAAACTTTTGAAAGCATTACTTGATACTCTGATAATATAAAATAAGATTAAAGACCGTGAACTCGTTACAGTTTTGCCTTTAAATTTCTATTAAACTTTTATGATTACCTGGGCTCCCTTAATTGCACAATTATGCATGATATTATCAGGAATTATTATCAAGTACACTATTCCAATTTTTTAGCAAAATTTCTATTCCATTCTCTCACTTCGTAATCGAATCGGTCGTCGTATCTGGTACCGGTTTTACAATTTTTGAAATAACTTTTACCGCAACGGAGCAAAAACTTCTTGAACTTCGGAATCGATTATAATGGGGCTCTGATCAACGTCTATAAATAATAAAGTAATTTCCCTAATGAATTGCTCGCGCATCGGGAATTAGTACTAATACACCATAGCTTATTTAATCGAGGATTTCCTTAATAGGAAACATTAATATTTACGTAATTATAAGATAATTCAAATGTCACCTAAAATATAAATAACGCCATACCCCTATCGGAACAACGAATACAACAAAAAATGTAAAAAAAAAAAACAAATTTTGACAAAACTTAATTTTCATTTTTTAACTTCATTGTGCTATTGATTAAAGCAAATATAATTCCTCGCTATACCCGCACCTTTATAACTTTTCGCAAACAAAAAAGCTATTTCACACGATACGACAGTCTAACGTTTATGCTAAACAGAGGCATTTGCATATTAAACGTAAAGTCACAATTTCCACGTAGAAGCGTGGCGACAGCGAAACCAGCTAGTTTCCAGTTCCTTTCTGAAATTCTTTCTCAAAATTTCTATCGCCTCACCTGAATCCTAAGAAGCTCCTACAACCGCAACCGTAGCAGCATTACGTGACAATAATTTGTAATCCTCTTTTTCCTCAAAGATAACACGTCCACGTTGAAAATGGTATATTTCGTAAAAAAAATGTCACCTGTCTCTCAATTACTCGTTCAACAATTTCAATCGTAAAACTTTCTTTCAACGTTACTTCAATTTCGTCACGTAATAAATTACGATGGTTCCTTTCAAAAAGAGAGAAAATAATACATGGCTACCTGTCCGATAAGAAATTCCCAGGTGACTCTAGGAATTATACGGAACACGACTGCAGTCACTCGGTTAGATATCATGCACGGTATGTTATATTCATATATATATATATATTTTTGACCAGTACTGTACATATACATACGCTTTAATTATATCTATATTATTATTACTGTATACAGGGTGTACCGCGTAAATATAATTCCGCTGGACGAATTTGCTCTAATTATATTTATATTACGTGAAGATAATTATGGTTTCGAAAAAAAAAAAAACACTTGAACCTGCACCAGACAGTTGTATAGTTTTTCCAACGTCTGTGCAAGTAACAATTAATTTGTCACGTAAGTCACTATGCAAAAATCTTGAAATAACGCTTATATCGATTTTAACGTTTTTACTTATGGTCGATACGCAAATCATGTTACTGTTACCTATTTAATTTCCAATGTGCAATTAATAACTCTAACTACAAACGGCTTTGGTCGCTCTTTTGATGTGCTCCTTCACTTTGATACGGTATTTTGGGCATTGTTCCTTACCGCGATTAATTACGAAAACACGTGACGAGTCAACTCTCTGGATGGGCGTCGGCTAAGGGTGGCTTCCATGAAAATTGTTTTTACGTAATGGACTCACGTGGCGATAATTTTGCGCAGGATTATTTTTTTTGTGCAATACGACATATCAGCGGCATCCAATTTTTCAAAAAAGTCCACGCGACTCTTATACAGGGTGAGGGGGTTTTGTATAAAAAAAAAAAAATAAAAAAAAATAAAAAAAAAACAACGTCAAGCCCTAGAAAATCTCACGTCTCTCAACTCCAATAAACACACGACGTATTCTTTACGCGTGAATGCACTTAGCTGTCCTTCGGGTTCATCCTTAAAAATTCGTGCCCAACCCTTAAGCAGCGTCCTCACGCTGAGGGTGTTTTTACTGGGCGGCGAAACTACCTTTTCACAAGATCAAGATCTTGCGGACGCCCGGCAATATGTCTTTGAAATAAAGCAATAAAAGAGGTTTATCTGTCCCGAGGGAAAAGACGCGCGATGAGAAAAAGGGTTGACAAATTAAATGAAAGATTCCTCTGGCATTTTAGGTTGACATTTGACTCTACAATTGGGATCCCCATTTCGGTACTGTATATGGTATTTTTTTGTCTTACATATAGTATTTGAAAATGCTCATTAGGACCGTTTTATTATATTTTTTTAGAATTAAATTAAATTTTTGATATTTAGTACCTTTTTTCAAAATTTACTTTTAACCGTGCTGTTACACTCTATTAGTCACTGCCGACCCTCTCTTTGCGCATGCATTAATCTAATCTTGAACATCTGTCACTATTTGTTGACATATACTATATGTAAACTTGTGAAAGGGTTATTATGAGCACGCGTGGCGCTCACAACGGCAAGCCGATGTATTTTTTTTTTCTAAAAAAAAAAAACTTTGAGACGCGTGGCATTGGAGTTCTAATTTAATCTAACCTAACGAAATCATTTTTTAGCCCATGACAACTCCGAGTGTCTAGGCATGATACATTTTTTTTGGAAAATTCTGTGTGAGTGTCGCTTTATGCTCCTGACCGTATAACTCAAGTATGAAGATGCCATCACGCTCTGACGAACACCGAGTGTCCTCATAACTGCCAATACTCAATACAAAAAGTCCTGAGAATTGCCCTTCTTAAAAAATATAACGATATATCTGATATATACATATAAAATTCATACAGACTGCGTATAAAGCTATGAAAATGTATATTGTAAATTTACAAAAACAATCTTGTGATACAAGTGATAATTTATAATGTCTGATAAAATAGTTGCATAACCGACTACTCGTTAATTGTCATAAATGATTATTGTCCATCTGTAAATCAACTGGACCGACTGTACACTAATCAATTATTGTTTGGCTTCTCGTTGAGGTTTCTCGAATGATGTAATTCCCCAAGTACATACGGATAGAAAAGTTAACAATTTTATTATAAAAATCGTCAATCGTCGCGTCAACGTAGCATAGCAATAAATTACATAAGGTCCATTAACCTTAGCTACATTGAATATTAAATGTTTCAGAAATGTTACGTCATCCTCGAAAAACGTTAATCCGACATTTTCTTAAACGTTTCTCGAACGTTTTGCGATTTCCTAGAATTTCATTTTTTTTTTTTAAATTTGGTCAAAGTTCGAATTTGAAAATTAAGATCGCCGATTCTCAAGCGTCCGCAATCTCGATAACAGGCGCGCTTCCTTTATTATTTTTTAAACATTGAAACAACCTGTAACTCCAATGGAAATATTGTCTCAATCAAATTTTCAGCTCTGTTGCGTTGTTTTTCATGCAAGTAAAATTAGGCAATTTATATTATTTCTTGACTACGTCCTCTGCATAATGTCGCGTAAATGGCACGCAAACGAAGACGCGAGTAATGTTGTATTCAGCCTTGCAATAATTTCACCCGGAAATTATAAATAACAGATAATTAAAGGCGAATCGTGATTTTACACTGTAATTGAATTTATTATTAATTAATATGAATCAGTAAATTATTTGATATTTTGCCTATATGTTTTCGCGTACAAATATTTTTTTTTTAATTGTTACCCTGGTATTACCGACACTATTGATTCTGCGATACGTGCGAAGTTAACTAGATTTTGGAATATACACCGATATAGTAGCGTTATCAGATATTTTACAGAGACAATCGGAAATACTGATAGCCATATGCGTCGATGAAGACTAGATATAAATTTAGGGTAAAGTTTATTTCTCCGTCACTTACGTCATATTCCTCGTGTATATTAATGCCAAGAACGTCGTTTATGTTTTAACGTTAATAAAGTTAACGTAACGTTTTCAAGGGGATGCTTAGAAATACATGGTAGGTTGGTCTTTCGTTAGACGGAAATTAGAGATACGATAGTTAATTACATAGAGTCTGGTATACGCACGTATAATGCATTCGAGTAGAACCGAGTACAGACGAAGATTCTCGACGGGATAACGTTAGCCAACATATGAACGACAAAGTCTCTGAAGTTTATTGACATTGCGATGCGGAGGAATTGCCGAAATTTGCAAAATAAATGAATTACTGGACAATTGTCCAACTTTTCGGAAGACTTGTATAATATAAACATAAAGGTGTTAAACGTACGAAGCTGCACTCGATATTTCTGTATCACGTGACGGATAAGTAAAAATGACTATGAAAATAGTGACGAAGTAATTTGGCTCCTTCGCATTTGGCAAATTGGCAAAACTGCCAGCAGGTAGATTAACCTCGTAAAAAGTTCTTGTCGGACCGTAAAACGTCATAAATAAGGAAAGAAATCCAGCAGTCTTCGTTAAGAAGGATGGGTGTCATGGCCGCCAATTTTGTTTTCCTTTATTTCTACTCTGTGTAAACGTCTGCGAAAAATAATCAAGCGCTAATGAAATGCACGAAATTTTCGTTGTTTTGCAAATCGCCTTGAATTACATTCGTTTCTTGGGAAAAGTGACGTCACGCCTGTGCACGTATTGGCTAATGAAAGAAATGACAACTCCCGAAGGAAATCTTGGGAAACGATCTCTTAGCGGAACGTGACGTCATTGGGTCATTCAATTAGCGAAATTATAGCAATTTTTGTATCGATATTTCATGACCAAAAATTTTCTACGTATCTTACTGTCGAGATTACGTTGTATCCGCGGCCATTTTGCTTTTAGCAATCGTTCCCATGCACCACCTTTAATTGAGAATCAATCTGCGGGGGCTGCACGTCTATGAGTCTAGAACGATTATTTGTGTCATTTAACTGCACTGCGAGTCTTTTTCATTAACTTTTAGCCAGACAGTGGATCGGTGCGAACTAATTCGTTTTACAGAGTCGACTATAGACTACTGACTTTCCTTGACTGTCGGAACTTTTCGTTAATCGTATCGACATCTCTTACGTGATGGAAGCCACGATCGAGTCTAACGAGTTGGACAGCTGCTTTTATTTTCGTTTATTAAATTTCTTTATACTTCTTCTTGGCTCTAACGTTAAAAGTTGAGATGAAAGCGAAGAAAAAAAAAATGCGAGGAAAAATAAAAATATAAAATTTTGATTATGAAATATTTTCATACAAATAATATTATATATCAATTGATTCCATTGGAAGGTTAATTTGTGTGGAAGGAACTTTTAATACTTGTACTGTAGTGCATATTGTAATTTAATTGCGTTCGTTATCGTTAAATGAATGTACTTCAGTTTTATGCAATTTTTTGAAAATCCATTTCGAGTGCATCGATTAAATTTGACAGGTGATGTTGCTGGATGGGGATGTTTTGATAGGAGTATTGAGATAATGGCGTTCTTTAATTCAAAAGCATCAACGACTTGTCAACGAATCAATTAAATTTCGCGAAAGTTCATAAGTAATCTCCTTCGTTAGTCTCTCACTGAGATTTTCGATGAAAGACACAAGAACAAAAAGGATGATACCATTAAATTTTGTACTTTGGTACCAACTAACTTTTTTGTTAAACACTCCTATTTCTTATGGAGCTCACGAATATTCATAAATTCTTTACTTACGATCCGTGCATGCAAATCAATGTGTTCCCCGCGAAGATTGTCCTCTCTATTGACCACCACGTTGATTTCTCGAACATGGATAATGGAAAACCGGATGCAGGATGGGCGACGCCGTGACGCACCTTTATGGTCACGACGCTCTTTTCACGAAGGAATTAACGAAAGGGTGCAGCTACCCTTGGTCCTATCGCATCAAGCGAAAATTATTTGGCTATTCACAATCGTGGAATAATTATTTTTTTGCAATAATCCAAAAGACGGAAGTTGATAATTTTGTGCAAAATTATTTTGCTTCGATATTACGAATGTGGTTTTCCGAGTACGTTGAAAAGACAGCGACTTGGTTATGATAATTATATTATACGAAATCGAATAAAAAATTTTATTCCTTTCATGGAAAAATGTTAAAATTAATATCGCGATAATTTTCTCTTGAAATATTCTTTAAAAATCGCGATCGCGCTCGATAATAATTAATTGCATCTTGATAAGGGACGATAATAGTTAGGTTAACCAATTGAGTACTATCTTGCTTTTAATTCGCGAACGACACTTTCTACTTGCAACTTGTTCTTTCCCCGAACGTGGGTAGCGAGATACTGCGAGTACGTGCGCGGCGTCGCGACGCTTGCTTCATCCCTGCGAAGCTCTAGACTTCCGTTCCCACTCTGTTTCGCGAACATACGCGAATCCTATTTCATAACGCGTTTGCCTCTTGATCGTATTCGCATTAATTTTGCAATTCTTCGATTTTTCCAAACGCGATGAAATATTGGACCGACATAGCAATTCAAAATATTGATAATTTTTTGTCTATAAATAATCATACCGATACAATTGTAAAGTCAGAAATGATTTTTTTAAGAATCATGGTTTTATTTTTTTTTTACAATTACATCGTTAATCGCTATTCTAATTGACCAGGGTGCACTTCATAATTAATTAATCAATTAGTGCATCTTCATTGTATAAACGAAGATCGATATTGCGAATTTTCTACGAGAATTCAAATTATACTTACACTGCAGTGTAATATCGATTGATAAATTGCTGAAATTTTGTATTAATTTTTTTTTCTCCAAGAAAGGTCAATAGGAAAGACCATAATATACGTGAACAATTTATTACGATTTTTCTATAAAAAGTTCAATCGAGTCTTGAACCTATGGGGTCCATTGCGTTATTATATAAATTAAGAAATAATTATTTGAAATATTTTAAGGAAACGATAATTAATTATTACGAGAAAGTCGGTATCATGCGCCCAGTATGCGTTTAACGAAGTATCCGGGAAATGCGTAAATTCCACAACCCGCCAGAGCTACCAGTAACACGCAGCAGCAGCATCCCAAGATTCGCCATTTGTAGTAACGGCAAACGACAAATCTGCAAGCTTTCCACGGATTGCGAAACCAAGAGTAGGAAGTGTCCGGTCGGCTGTGAAAAAAGTGAAAAATAAGACATGGTAAGAAAAAGAAAGGAAAAAAAAGAGCAAGAAAAACGTGCAAGCAAAAAAGTTAATGTGAAATTTTGAAAATTATAATTCTTAATGGATATATACTCTTATCTAAAAAGTATCTGAATAATTAGTAGATCAGACGGTAGATCTTTCTTCCACTTTGGGCAATGAGATCTTTTGCAAGGATAAGGCAGAACGTCGATAGGAAAATTTATTCGGTCATTGCGAAAATATAGGAATATAATTAAGATAAGTACCGTGACTTAGTAAGAATATTGAAATTAAGCTCGAAATTAATTGGCAACGTCATACGGGTATAAGACGTTTCATAAACCATCGTTAAGTGACACGAGACATTGTGCTTACGTAAAAGCTTCTCAATCAGACCTACCCCTCTGGATATTTTATCATTACTCGACTGGCTAGTCTCCACTGGCCACTGGCCACTGGCCACTGAATCGAGGCTCTAAGCTCATCCAATTTAAAAATTGGAACTTACTTGGGCAAGGGAAGTGGCTCTGGTGGATCCCGTCCTCTTCCAACCGGCTGTGCATCCGCTTCCTCCGCGGATAAGATATTTATTTCCATTTCCACTTTTCCCTAATATAAAAAAAAAAAAAATAATAAAAAAATAAAAAAAATGCATACAATTAAAAATTGTAAATTTATCATTTATCTTCGTAATTTTTTTTACTTTATTTTTCAAATTTTCAATAATCAGAACCATTTGGTATTTACCGCCTGAACGCTGGTTCCGTCATTTTTACTGTAAATGAATGGCCACCATGCTTTAGTTCTCATGACCTTGAAAGCATTGATAGTCGGTGCATTTGGTTCGATGATCTTCAAATTGCAATTTTTCGAATTTGCACTGCCTTTCGGCATTCTGGCAAGGTCCAAAGTCAGTGAGCCTAAGATACGTAAGCAATCGATCAGACTTCCTGACGTACGAGAATTTGCAAAAAAGTTTCTCTTTTCTACCTAAAAAGTCATCAGGCGAAAAGTGATCGCTGTCCCATACTTGCAAATGCAATTTGCATGGAATTTTCTGTTCCGTCTCGTCTCGCGCGATTATCGACATTTTCTTGCGAATTATCATCACGTGTTCGCCTTTGGAATAAGTGACGCGAAATATAAAACGCCAATTGAAATTTCCCTCGCCGGTCAATGAATTATAATGAACGTCCGTTTTTTGATGATCTTCATAGACGATCCACCTTTCGAGATGATACATTGCGTCGATTATCAAAAATTAAGGATAGTATCTGTACTCAGATTGAACGCTATCATTTTAATGCATCTTTCATTAATACCCCTTTAAATAAATATCCGAACATTTTTCACCGGTAAGAAACTGATTGTCCACCATTGGAACATCCTCCGTGTTCCATATAATTATGCGAATTTCATAGTCCTTAGGTAACTGTGGGCTTATGTCAATAGGGACTTTGGGTGGCAGCTCGTTTACTTGGAACATGTCGATCCAGAGTTCAAGTTTCCCCTGAAGGAGTGATAAGAGGTTCTTATTAAAATTTTAATTTCTGTCTATCGTAAAAGTTACAAAGAATTTTTTTCTTCAAAATTTCTCCCCCCCCATCTTTCATCCTTGTCATATATTCTTTCTCCCGAATTCCTCGAAATTTTCTAATCTGACTGTATCCGTCACCATCTTTTTACGTTTTGGTAAATTTGAGATCGTCCCCTATTACGTGACTACAGTCTAAGCTTTGGGATTCCAGCTTTTACGTTTATTGCACGTATAAGAACTAGTAGTAACTACGTTGAAGTGGTCAGACTTTCGGAACTCTTGCCAATTGGCAAATGCAGCCGTGAATTTATGGCTGGAGACATTCCCGACCGACGCTGGCATGTTTTTGTATTTTTAACGAAATTTCTTGTTTGCGAGTATATTTTTTTACCAAAATTTCTTTAATTAGGAATTTGAAAAACCTGCTCCAGTCCGTGACGCTTGTCATTGAATAATGCTCGTCGCTCTACGTGCTCTGGTACCAAAGTACAGCCGCATATTGGAAAATTCTGCCACTGGTGAAGAACGTTTAAGGCCATGCACTCGTCCTTGTCTGTGAGATTAATGGGAATTGGGTGAAATAGAACATTTTTCAAGGCCAAGGATACGATTTATGAAAATTCTTATAACTCAGGGAAAAAATGTATTGGACTACCTACGGCAGTGACGTCATCGAGCACAGCGTTAAACCAAAATTTTATTTTACCGATTTTCACGTAATCCATACGATATTCCGGAAGTGGGAGATTATTTTTTTTACATATAAATTCTAGTATCTGCGTCGGACTCTCGCGATCTCTCCACGCGTTGTATCCCGTGGTACTGTATGTTTTTGCAATTCCGCAACTGGCACGTTGCAAACTGTAAAATCGATTTTCGATATCGATCTTCGTCTCGCCGATTAGATCATCCGATGACGTAGCATCGTAGTCCCACACTTGTACAGTCAATAAATAATCTTTTGGAAATGTGGCTTCCATTTCAAATAGTCTGTTTTATATGTTAATTAAGCAAATTTTTTTATTTAAAATCAAATTTAAAATCAAAATATATTAACGGTCGCCAATTCATGGTAACCTACTTGCCAAATGTTGGATTTAATTGATTCGGAATATAATCTTTTCGGCCATTTATATGATTTCGTCCAAGTTTTACGTACAAGTACGGATCAGATTTGCCAGTCAGCGGATCACTGGGATGCAAATTTATACCTTGTGTAAAAAAAAGAAAATCTTTCAACTTTCAAAAAAAATTTTTTTTTTTCCAAATTTTACCTTTCACAACGTAAAGTCGTACGAGAAGCTTAAGAGGTTCCTGAGAGGGATAATCGTCGCACAAACCATCAGCAGCGTTTCTACCCCTTTTGGTTTTACACGTGACTTGTTGTGGATGAGGCCAGCGATAAATTGATATATGACCCTTAAAGAAAAATGGCTGATAAAGTGATAGGGAAAGTAGGAAAATATGTATTTCATCGTATTCAAACTAAAAGTGAATTCCATAAAAAATGGAAAGCGATACCTTAAATTTTCCAACAATATTTTTTTCGTCGCGTTTCGGATCGCCAGTTCTTTTGCCCCTCAATAATTCGAAACTCGTTAATCTATCTTGAAAGGATCGAAACTCCGGCTGCATTTCCAATTCCGTGGAATAAACCTTAATTTACTAGACAATTAAAAGTCTGCATGACTTCGATGTGGATAGTACCTTAAAAGTGGCAACTGGTTTCTGTCTTGGCAACAAGGTAGTAACGATACCCAACTCACTGAGCCTTTCTTCCTAAGTCATTGATAACGACAGTCGAAATTCATTACCAGCTGATAAGGGTAGAGATGAAAAAAAAAAAATTTTAATTTCCATTTACGACCCTACCTGAAGGGATGCATAATATTTGCTCCACCAATCAAGAGCCTGATCCTCGTCAGTACCGTAGACAATTTTTTTCTTATTCCACGTAAAATTATTTATTTTGAAAAAACTCAAAATATTTTTAATCAATTTTACGATTTGTGAACGCACGTCCATTCCCGCCATTTTTTTATAACCAATCAGACCCTTGCTCTCTTCCTGCTCGGCGTCGTATTCGCAGGGAGGCGGTACTAAAAAAATATTTTGAAAATTTCTTTTTAATTCGCAATTATACCCGATTCCTTAGATTTATAATTTATATTCGTAATTCGGCAATCTCTATCGAGGAAACAAATTTATAAGGAAAATTATTATACGCCATCTTCGTCTTACTGTAGCACCAAACAAATTTATGAGAACACGTATTAAACCGGTATTCGATTCCCTTATCAGTTTTCGTACGCGATTATAATTTGCCATAATGGTTCGTCAAAAGTATTGCACATTTTTTCATGATTCTTATGTTAAGGTGAAATTTGAGAAAATCGTATGCGGATATGTGAACTCGTACAGGGCATGGTAGAATTGTGTGAATTGTTCCAGAATTGACAAGGATTTTTCGTCTCGTATATCTGTGACTCATACTCCTCGTCCGTTATCAGTTTTTCGATAAAATTATAGATAGTAGGTATGATGCAAACTCCAACGTACTTGAAGCAACCGAACCCTCTCGAATCATAAACCTTTATAATTACCGATGGATAATATATTTCCAGTTCCGGTAAATCCTGGGATACATTAAAATGACAAAAGTCAATAATTGAATGAAATTTCATAATTTTAATATCACTTTTTTTTTCACAATTTTTTTCTCTCTCACCAGATCCACCATAATGTGCGTTTCTTCAAAATTGCAAAATTTTTTGGCATTCTCCATAACCTCGGACCTCACGTGCACGCCTGCGCACTCGACGACTATTCGCGGTTTGTAAATCGGAATGTAATTCAATTTCTTCATGTCCCGCACGCCCCAAAATATAACCTCGATACGGTGACTCGTCATTTTTGGTTTTATGTCATCGGGTATGTGATAAATTTTTTTTTTACTCGATGCCATTATCGGCACGTCAACTATGTCATCTTCTCCAGCCTTTGAACGAAATTTTGTTTGCTTTAAATTTCTGACACTTGCGATCGCCCGGCAACCGTACATATGTTTAATAATCAACAAAATTATTACGTACCTCTATTAATTCAAACGCTGCTAGTATCTCTCCGGTACACGTTTTTTGCGAGTATAATTTGTACCATTTTAATTTTGGCGGAAAATCCGGAGCTGAATAAGTTTCCGTTGTCATTTTGACTATCGGCGTCGCGACGCACCTTCCGCAAAATTCGAGGGATCCCTATAAGGCATATATCATGCAATGATTATAACTTTGTTCCTTATCAGTAAAAATATTTGCCATTAATACTTGCACAAAGGTCACTGTCGAATGCTTGGATCACAATTTTCGGTGGAGAGGTCTTAATGTAATCTGCGGTACCATAGACCTGAACGGGTGGAAATACAAGTGTCTGATCCCAAAGTGGATCAAGAGTTTGATTAATTACCTATGAATCGATATGACATTTTTGGACCAGTGTATAGATAAAAATTAGAAGGAAAAAAAAAAGAGAAGAAAAGTGTATCAATAAATTTTGATTATTTTATTTTTTATTCAATTACTTCCGTCTTCAACGTGTGGCCACGATATATGACGCGTATCAGAGGATCCAATAAACCGGAAGTGTCCATTCCAGGTGAGAAGCGTCCTTGAAAAATATGCGCGCGTAATTGAAATTTCTAGGAGTGAAAAATAAAATTTATTCAATTCCGGGTAATGGGGTATTATTTCTTTTAATATTTCATATTCACCCAACTATTCGTGTATTTTATGTATCGTGGAAAAGTATCGATATTGGCTTCGTGATCGACTTCGTATCCCGGTGGAAGTGCACTCCAGCATGCATTGCCATATTTAACATTACCGAGCCATAGAAAGATATCGACAGTGCAAGCACTGTAATCCTGTGTTTCCCCGTCGCCAGTAAGATTTTTCAAAAAAAGATTAAGGCGACGTCCACACTGTTCGCCGCGTGTCCTGACGTCGTCTTCCTCGGCATACATCACGTCAGCCGAACTGATACGTGCACAGGCGACGCGGGACGAGCCGGCGATCATCCAAAGAAAAATATCCGGCAGATGATGTTGAGGCTAAAAAAGCATAAATCCAAATTTGTATTTGGACGGAAAAAATTTTTTTTGCAAACCCGATCGAAATATTCGAATCAACTTACGTCATCGACCAATGACCGCACTCTGTACAGATACTTGTAAGCATGCGTCATGGCAATTCTGATGTAATTATTATTAGGCAATTTTCCATTAATTTTCATTATTTTTAATATATCTTCAATTTCTCGTCTGCATAGGTTGACACGATGTCGGTCCAGTTTCGTTGTTCCTCCATTCTCATCGTACACCCCGGTATCCAGTAGATGTAAGTACTCCATGCATTCTTCTTTCAGTTCCTCAATCGTATCATTGTAATTGACGTAAGCCTTGGGATTTTCAACGGCGATAAGAGATTCAATAATTTCCAGTTGATTTTCCTAAGACGAATTTTTGAGAAAAATACAAAAATCTTTAATTTAATATTTTCCACAAAATTAAATCAACTAACAGGTATAACAATATCCTGCAATTATATTGCATACCAGTATCGTTGCTATGTGGCGAAGATTGTTGCTGTTCATGATTCGCCATTCTAAATTTGGCCACCAGGATTTCACGTACATACAAGGTTTGTTTTCGCCGAGTGGTAAATAATTATATTTTTTATCCATGGTAGCCGTACCACGTGGTACGGTATTACTATTAAAATCCGGCCTCTTTTCTGCTTTCACGTGTTCTGAATTAAAGTAATTAATTAGAAGTGTACAGTATGAGAAGAAAAAAATTTGCCATTCAATTCGACATCCGTACTTTCGTACCTGAGAGTCCGTCGCTACTATTTTCCGAGCACTGACTGTACGAGAATGCAGTGTTACCAGCATTTCCTAAACTTATTTCAAAACTTATCCATTTCGTGGTAAAACGAGAACGATCTATCATACACACGCTGTACAGCACGCCAACCATAAGATACTCCTCTGTGTTCCATAAGCTCTTCTAACGAATAAATTAATCGAATAAAGTGGATAAAAATTTAATCAAATTTTCAATTCAATCAATTACTTCGATAATTGGTGCAGCGGGCTCAGTTTCCGTTCCAGTAGCACTGGAGGCTTCAGGATCCTCGATTTCCGTTCTAAGTGACAAGAGTACACGACCACGATAAATTGGCAAAACGGGTAAACCGGAACAGCAACACGTTCTCGTATTTCCCGATTCGTAAAAGTGAACGAAGGAGGGTCCATATATGGGCAAAAATCCTGTAGCAAGATTTTCATTGAAATAATGAACCGTTCCGTGCACGAAAAAAAGTAATGAAAATTACGAGTATTTATTTTTACAAAATATTTTCAAGTCGTCAATCTACATTTACCGTATTCGCCGGAATTCGAGATAGTTCCCAAATTCAAAATGTGCCCACCAATCACAGAGCTCCTACAGCCGGATGCTCTGTGCTTTAATGAAATTCTCACGCGGTGACTGAGAGGCGGAAACATTTCTTTGAATATGATCCTCTCGTTAAAATACGGACTAATTGTGGTACTTTGTTCACTTGTTTTTCCCTGCGAAGAAAAATAATTATATGAAAATGTTACTGCGAATAATTGCTAAGAGAAAAAAAATCTTATCAGTGGAATTGTCAAGGAGCCATTAAATTCGCTATTGCATCGTCACGATTAATAATCGGATAATGTATGCGACGTATATACACTGTTAATGTAATACAGGATAGCACATAAGAGGTAGAGAAGTACTAACGTATTCCCACGAGTATGTCGTGACAGTCTCGTCGCTGATTAGAGTGCTTTTTCTCGAATATTTTGAATTACATATACTCGTGCAGATAATAAGGCGGTTTACCTTACTATAGTAAAATTACCTTCATTCCGGCGAATGATATCTGCACGTAAGGATTGACATTCTCTGCTTGACTGCAGCAGCAAAAGAAATTTCCTCTAAGAGATGGCAATCCGTCGGCACGATAGACTGTAAATATATAGCGTGCTCTTTGTCTGGTACCGCTTGCGTGCATTGGTAGTAGTAAATTACTAAAATACAGTAATTTTTAAAAAAAACATATTTTGGAGAAATTTCACAACTCTGGGTTAATTTACCCCTCGATATCATTCTCGCCATCTGTTTCCGGATGCACTTTGATCTTTTGTCCTTTTGCATTTACTGTTATGTTACACTTGACGTATCCCTTTGGTTCGGCCCCAGCATCCTTGGGATTGGTCAGCATCGCCCATTTATGAAAATACTGATGATCTTTGATTGCAAATTTATGGAATTAATTCGCGAGATATTGAAGATGCATTTTTGATTTGTATAAAAAAGAAAAAATTTGGAAATACTTTGTTGAAGTTATCGGTGTATTTTTGTTTACCTGGCTGATCCCAGACTGTGGCAACTTCGAAAAAAATGCCTCCGTAAAACTTTAATTGTCTTAAACAATTACGTAAGTATACGGAAATGCCGATTCGCGTGCTGAGCAGCACGTCGAAACTGCAGTTGAAGTCAAAAACGAAGTACTAAAAATTGAGAAAAGAGTTTACAAAAAAATTGACTGTTTTTGAAATTTGTATAATAGCAATTACTGGGATGTAGGGGAAATTTTGGTATTTTTTTTTAAAATATCTACCTCGTTGTAATAGGGGTTGTCGGTCCTTTCGCGAATCATCGTTCGCTTTTTGCGATTTCCAACTTTCACAATAACAAGTGGATTTGCGTTTTGTACGAGATGCTTGGCTTCTATTATTGTAACGCAAATCTGATAAGATTCATACGTCCGCGCGGTGCATTTACTGGTGCAAGCCATAATCGACAGTAGACGCGAATATGTCCGCCATGTCGAAAATCCAATTGAAATTCGATAATACATTCAGTCAATTGTTTCCAATTAATTTTGCCAGGAACTTCAGGTCCCTCGATGAATCGCAATACGAGTATTGAATATTTGATTTTGATTTGAGGCATTGAAAATTCCGCTTTGTTTGTTGAGAGCTCGGAGCGCATTTTTATTTGCCTTTCTTTTTTACAATAATAAAAAATGAACGCATCGTGCGCGTAACATTTTATTTAGCTTTTATTTGCGTATTTCGTTTTGTCAATAGTCGAAATATTCATTGGCAGTTTACATGTTAACGATATTACAATATATCTGATATATCCGAGTAGGAACGTCGAAAGACAATGCAAAATTTGTATAACTCACGCCACGTGATTCTTGTACAATTTATTTAATGACTCTGAACTAAAAAGCGTACCAATGCACAAATCACAAGCGACATTCGAACATGTTGTAACGTTGTGAACGGGGCTTTAAATATTGTACAAAATGCCCTCATAGCAACAGCGTCACAAATTGTATACCAGATCCGCAATCTGTGTCCGACATACAATCGACTATCAAAAATTCGACTTATTATCGATTTTTTCCAGTGTGACCTGTCAATCAATAACCCTAAGAGTAACGGTCCTGCCGTACCCGGACCCTATTCCGCTAGTTGCTAACAATTATTTATCCAAAAATTTTGTCAAATTTCTTATCAATACAAAGTCTCGTAAATCTCTGTATAATTGTAAAACTGTATAAAATCCTAACAATTCCAAAAAAAAATTCACTTGATATCTGATACGAACAATTTGTACGTGTAATACAATATGACTCTTACGACTTGACAAAGCATAAATTTGACAAGTTCAAGTTACATTGCGGATCTGTGATATTAAATAGCGTTACAACACATTAACACGAATTATTGCATTAAAATAATTAAAGCTCGAAACAAATGTCACCCGCAGTACGTTCCTTCTCGTCGTAAAAACGACACGCGTAGCGCGTTACGTGTCCGTCGTTGAAAAACGACATATATACTATAATATATATTTAAATATACTACAACACAAATATTACAAAAACAACAAAGCGCCTCGCTAGCGACCGATCACGCAGTCAATAATCGACTCGTCAATACAATACGAACGTTGTCTCTATTTGCATATGTATAACATAAGTTAACCGTCGCGATAAACGAATATTGCTACTAACCGGCTATGTTACAGTCGTCGTATAATTTAATTGCTAAATTTCATTACCCAGGCTATCGAGATAAATTTGGCTAGGACAAGTACCGTATAAGTACGAGGTACATGGAAACACGTGTTTACTCTACAATATGCCGAGCTGCCGAATCGCTGAATAATTGTGCGTCCTCGCCATGGAGGTCATCATTGGAATGAGGTAGTTCTGCTTTGGTGGCGAGACGAAGCGCGTGTATCCACCTAATTGGATAAAATGTAATAAAATAAAATAATAATAATAAAGATTATTTAATTGAATAAATTAATTACCACGACATACGTACCTCTTCTTGTCCTGCTCCGTTGATGCTTGCAAATAATAACTTTTTCTCGTATGATGAATCTTGAAGGCCCTATCGCGATCCCTGAGACTGAGCGGATCTTCGTCACGTAATTCGAGTCCCTCGGTGACGGCAAATCCCGGCATCGGCGTCGCAGTCATCGCCAGGTTTTCCGAGTCCGACTTGAACGAGTACAGGACAAAGTCCGAATGCAGGGCGAACCATCTTCTGGTCCAGGGTTTACTGGCTTGAGTTTTGAGCTGCAGGTAACCTGACAGGACAGACGGGGCGCAGGCTGACACCTGAAGCAAGCTGGGTGCTGGACCAGCTGGCGATGACGGAGACTTGTTGAGCGGCTGAGTGAGAGCGGCGTAACACAGTCTGCAGACCCTCATGTTCTTGTTGTCCTCGAACAAGAGTTTCTGATTGGAACATTTGCTGCAGACCACCTGTTGATCATGTCGTACATGAATTTTAGTATCTGCAAGCTCAGACGATAGGATTCGATTTTGTTCTTGTTTCCACTTACTATTCCACAGGCTCGACAGTTGTGCTTTCTTTTCATCACAGAGAATATGGCCTCGCAAACCATACACCGAGCTACGTCATCAGCCTTCACCAAAGACGTCTTCGCGTTTCCGGTTTTCAGACTGGCCTTCCTCCTCATGATCTCTTGCATGGTTTGGAAAAGTGCATCCAGCCACGCCGCCTTCTCGGCTGCCGTGTGGGTGTACAGCTCGACGTTCTTATTTTCGTCCCTCACGTAAAACGTGTTGGCCGTTTCCAAATTGTCACCTTCCACCACCTCCAAATTTTCTACCATGAATTTCGCACGCAATCGATAAAGGGGCCCGGGTATCAGTCTTATCGAACAGAGTAGCAAGACGTCGCTGAGCTGGAAAGGAAATTCATGTTTATTATTTTTATTCTTCAGAAAAAGAATTTCACGATCTAGACTCGCAAAGCCAACCAGAAACAAATGTCTCTCCTGATGATCGCCGCTTCTCGCGGAAATCTTGACGATCCGACCCTCCTTCACGAGTTCCCGAGTGGCGCTGACTAGATCAATGGCGTCGTATATGCTTTCTTGAATCTCGAGGAGCTTCTTGAACTTGTCGATCTTCTTCATGGCCTCGTTAGTATGATTGGCCGCGGTCGAGACGAGTTCCAGAGCCTCTGAAGAAAAAAAAAAAAAAAAAAAAAAAAAAAAAAAAAAAAAAAAAAAAAAAAAAAAAAAAA